>NW_026000249.1:24469118-24521248 GCF_001458135.2 Marmota marmota marmota
CCTGCTCATCTCTCAAACACCCCTATCTTTTTGGTTCTGTTCTGGATAGCCTTGACTAATATAGTACCCATTCCACAGATGGATAGACTGTTGAGATAGTTTGCCAAATAGATCGTAAGATAATGGTGGTCAAGTTGTGATTGGGGTTTGAACCCTGGTCTTCTAATCTCAGGTAATTCTGATGTTCATTGTATTTACAGAGAGCCACAAAAAATAATCTCCTTACTTGTAGATACTGTTTCTCTTCTCTGTGAGTTCAGTGTGAGTTAAAGCATTGGAAAAACCCAGATAAAAATGATTGTGAGCTACCTAGAAGAGGAAATAGTTTTTATTTTTAAAACTTTGGGATTTTTTATTTAGGGTGGGGGGAGTTACATTTAAATGTCACAAAAGTACCTTCCTGAAATTGAAGGAACAGTTCATACAAATGTGAGCAGAATTTTCCTTCATAATCTCACATCAGTATAAATGTGGTGACCTTATTCTGTGCACATTGATGGTTATAAGGAAATGAACTGGTATCTGCAAAATAAATAAGCACAGGTTCAGAACATGTAGGTAAGTTTACCCTTAACTTTTCACAGGTATTTGGAATCAGAACTTACCTAGAGCTCTTCTACTACTCCCTTTAGCTCATTGCTCTGAATGCTTCCCAGATACATCATTTGTTTTTCTTTTTTTGTACTGGTGATGAACCCAGAGTCTCTCAACCACTGAACCTCATTCCTAACACTTTTTTTTTCTTTTTTGAGACAGGATCTCGCTAAGTTGCTTAGGGCCTTGCTAAGTTATTAAGGCTGTCCTGGAACTTGCAATCCTCCTGCCTCAGCCTCCCGAGCCACTGGGACTATAGGCATGCGCCACCATGCCCAGCTCAAATCTATCAATTTTAAGTGTTATTTTTTTTAATAAATAAAGTATTAGAATGGGATGTAATATAATAAAATGTAGTACAATAAAGATGGCACAGAACAGTATAGTGCAGTAAAATACCATCATGCAATTCAGTACAATATGTAATTCAATGACATTCAGTGTCACACAATGCCATACAAATACAACATAATGCAGTACAATGGAAAGTAATATACTTCTGGAGAAGATTTTCAGAAAACAGAAATACTGTGAATGCTACTAGTATGGGTCCCTTACTTCATAGATGAGGAAAGTGAAGCCCAAAGAGGTTATTAACTTACCTCAGTAAAAGAATCTAACATAACAGTTTTTGAAATTTTTGAATCATGACAATGATAATGTGAATATGCATATGATTTACTATAACTAAAGGACATCTTAAAACATGATGAGTTAGCTCAACACTGGAAGACAAACAGTATCAAAAGGAGAAGCTGAAAAGATGAGGGAGAAAAATGGAGAGAAAGAAAATGAATTTGATCCATGTATAAGATCCTGCTATGCAGGAACTTAGTGGTGGAGCAGGGTTCTAGTTTCAGGGTGAAGGGCATGGCTTTGGACAACAATAGTGGCAGAATTGCCTGCTTTTTCTAAGAACCATCAGGAACCTAGATGTAAACATCATTGTCTCATTACTTGGTGCAAACCCGTTTCTGGCTTTCCTTGAGCTGAATTGCTAGCACCCTTTCTCATGCTCCCAAGAAACCTGAAATTTCACATACCTGACTTTCTCCTCAGTCTAAATTCTTATGATACTGAAAATGTACCCTTGAAAATTTTAATGCATTCTTTAGACAATTCTGTTTTCAAACCTATGAATGTTTGGACAATTAGAATAAAAGTTTATTTCTTAAGTGTGTTTCAGTGGAAAACTTAGTGAGTTACTGGGACAGACATAGGACCAGGAGATTTGATAAGATAGTCTCATGGCCATGCAGGATAGGGATTCCTTTATTGCTCACAAATTGTGATGAGAGTGACTTCTTATTCTGCCCTCAGCTCTCTTGACAAAGAATCCACTAAAAAGAATTTAACAATTATGTCTATTCTTGATTCTTAAATTTGTATGTTAAATATAGTATTCTAAAGTCTATATTAAGAAGCACTGTTTTTTTTCCCTTAAGTTTTTGTTTTGTTTTGTTTTCAGATGATAATTTTAGCAATTTAAGAATCTGGTATCACCTTGAGATCCATAGCTCTCCTGGACCACCTCTAAGCACCATTGAAATGCAGTGTATTGCTCTGGTAAGAACCCATCAAATGTTCATAAATTCTGTCATTTAGCAAACAGAGCTTTTGTTGTATATTAAATTTTTGTTGTATATTAAATTTCTAGCCCCTAAAAACATCTTTATCAAATGAGTATATTGAGGTGAATCATTTAATCATAGCAATTATAAAAAAAATAAATCCAGTACGATGCACCTTAAATGTTTTTGGAAAACATCTTTTAGTTATATGACATCTTATAATGACCACTCTAATTAACATTCTACCTACATATGTCAAGAGTTACCAGAACAAACTTAACCTTAGCCTACATGCTTGTTCTCACATATATGGTAAAAGCAGATTGTGCTTTCTACACTCCTTTATTATTGATTATTCCTGGTTTCTACAGTAGGCTTTTCACTGAAATATTTGGAGCAACTGGCATAGATTTGGTGTAACTGTGACTGAGAATAGATTTTTCTAACATGAATTATTACTAAATCTGTGCCCAAATTTATTTAGTAGAGTCAAATATCAAATACATAAAAATACTTTAAAATATTTTAAATGAATATGTTGATCATTTGCCCACCTGATTTCTGGATAAAATGAATAGTATCTCAGAAAAGAGGACATTCACGTCCTCATTCACTATAAGTTTAAAATGGGAATAGAGATGAGTTGAATATATAACACAAACTAACAGAGGTAATTCTAAAACTACTTATAAGTATCTGGATTTTAAATAAATCGTAAGGACAAAGTTAACTGATATTGATAATGTTTTAATTAGATGTAATTGCCTTATTGTTTATATTTGAACATTTGATCATGATGAAATAAATATTATTTTTACTTTCAAATATGCAGATAGATTTATTCATAGAATTGACTTTGGCTCCAATATATAGAAAATAAAGAAATGTTTAAAATACTCTTAAGTCTATATATTGAGCATTTGCCCACCAGATTTCTGGGTAAATCTCCACTGAGGCATAGAAAAATGAATGGTTAAAATATTGAAATGCACTCAATTAAGGCTTGCAAAAGTATTATCTTCTAAGTAGAAAATAATTTAATATGATGATGGTAGGATCATTTTACTCAATGAAATGCCCTATTTCTTTGACCTATTTCTGTAGCATAAAATCTTTCTTAAAGTATATTTTTAAATGACATGAATTTAGCTACACAGCCTCTTGCTATGGAAAGTGATTACTAAATTAAAATGCATCTCTTTATCAGAACATAAATGAAAAAAATTTAAATGGGCCCTGAAGAAATTGGAAACATGAGATAGTACCTCAGAAGAGAGGATATTGACTTCCTTATTGACTATGTGTTTAAAATAGGGATAGAGATGACTTGAAATGTATAAGATAAACTAGCAAACAGATGTAATTCTAATAATCACTTATACATATCTGTTACATCTTCTCATTAAATGAAGCATGATGTGTTCTTCTCTCCAAAAGGGTTACTAGCCCTTTGAGAAAATACTTATAGAAATTGAGGTTTAGTTAGCCAATCCCAAAAAACCAAATGCTGAATGTTTTCTTTGATATAAGGAGGCTGATTCATAGTGGAATAGAGAGCGGGAGCATGGGAGGAATGGATGAACTCTAGATAGGGCAGAGGGGTTGGTGGGGAAGGGAGGGGGCATGGGGTTATTAATGATGGTGGAATGTGATAATCATTATTATACAAAGTACAGGTATAAAAACATGAATTGGTGTGAATATACTGTGTATACAACCAAAGATATGAAAAATTGTGTTCTATATGTGTAATAAGAATTGTAATGCATTCTGCTGTCATATATAAATTAAAAATTAAAAAAATAAATTGATGTTTCTATAACTTTCAACTTTGAATGATGAAGATTGCCATGCAGGTTGAGAAATGTACAAACCACGGGGTACTTCATGTGTCTATGTAAGAAGACTGAGCAAAAAGTGAAAAGAAGCCACCACTTGTCTCTTTTAATGAGACATTTCCAATATGTTTTCTTTTTTGCAATTAAAATTTGCATTACCCTTTCATGAATATATTACTTTCATAAGTGATGTAGCTACTAGATTACTCTCTTTGTGACTATGTAGTCATGTTTGCTGTTTTAATTAAATGTTCACTTTCAACTGAGGTTGGTGGGAATGGGGGAAGTCTCTCAACTAACTCTACTCACCTAGGATCCCAATGAAAGTGATGTGTTGCTAAGTCATTAAGTTTTCCTTTCTAATCACAGAAACTTACTCCCTCCTTAACTTTCAGATGTGAAGATTTATTTGATAGAGATGATATATTTTCTTTTAAGTAATGCCATCAAATAAAATCTTTGTGCATTTCTTGAAAAATATATTTTCTTAGTACTTTTACAAGTACACTAAAATTTAACCCAATTTGGACTAAATATGAAAAATGTATAGATACAAGCATGGAAGATTATTTTAAGTAAATATTGTATACATCCATATTCCAAAAAATTCTGCAAAGATTCAAATTTGTATAAACTCTTACCTCTGTTATGCTGCTTATACTCTTATTTATCAATTTTAAAACATTGGTTGGCTCACAAAAGATATAATGCTTTTTTCCTAAAGTTATAGAGCTAATATATGGCTTTAATAACTGCTTAAACTGATAGAGTATTTCCTGAATTATTTACTTATTAATGAATTCTTAATTGGCCTTGCATAATGTCTATGGATTTAAAAAACAGCAGTAATTATCCACTTTTATTTAAACTGACAATGGAGTCAAGGACATGACCTAGAATTAAACTATCTGCACTTCACTGAAGTATCTCACAGAGGGGCCAGGGGGTGTTCTGCTCTCCAAATCAAGTCTTGCAAAGGAGAAGGATGCTTTTAATCAATTTCTCTCTTTCTCTCCCATTCCTCCTTCTCTCCCTCCTCTCCTCACACCCTTCCATCCTCTCTTTTTCCCTCCTTCCTTCCTATCTTGCCCATTCTTTTTAGTTTTGTATCAAAGTTACCTGTGCTGGCCAAACCCTGTGCTCTGAAGACTGATTTCTTTACTAATTTGGATACACTAATTTTTCTTCCAGCAATAACTGAATAAAATTTCAACACAGAGAGCTCTTCAAGAGATTTTTTTCTGCTTTACAGCAAGAATGTTGGCCTGTATTTATAGACTATCTACATGGCCACAATGAATCATTTTTATACTCCTTCTTTATAATTACTTATATTGCTATTCTGATTAGATACTATGTTAACCAGGGTGACTTGCACATGACACTGGACTAGGAATTCAACTGCTAACTCTTCCAAAGGCAGTGAGATCCACCATCAGACTTTGTCTCTACTCTCCAGTAAACTCAGTCAGATTCAGCTCCTTTTCAGTTATGACAAGGGTTTTTGCTTCCTTCTTCCTATGGTTACAGTAGGCTCAAGAGGGAACTAGCAGGGACACCATCACTCCAATATCCAAGATGGAGGGCACTTGGTCCTTACCGTCATGTCTTAACATCAACAATATAAGTTTTACTTACTAGTCATTGAATCTCAAGGATTTTTTTTTCCCATCAAATTTCTTGTTATCCCAAAGATGATCAGAAGAGCATCCCCAAAGCTTCCCAGAAGCCACTGAAAATGTCTCTGAAAGAGCTGGAATGGGTTGTGTCTTCAGGAGGTAGTTTAAGTCTTGAGTAAACTTGTGTATTCTGTCTTTCCCACTAACTGGAAAAAATTTAATTTCCTCTTTATTGATTATAAACCTGGCTAGGCATGCATCCTTCAAAAATGATGGTTTATCTCATAACATTAGAATCAATATATAATAAAATTTAAAGTGTATCAACAAAAGTTTATTTTAGAAAACAAAAGAGGAAATTTCCTCCCCTTGCATTCAGGCTGTAGCAACCCTGTTCATTGTACAATGAGTTTAGAAGGTTTTAGCATTAGGCATTACGTGGAGAGGGAGGGGGTTTGGGGATTGACCTGTGTTAATACGACAAACCATTATACTGTTATTCTTTATGAGGAAAACCTAACACTAGCTTGTAAGGTAAACTACTGAATCGATGATTTTGTTGACAAGTACTAATTTTACATAATCAATAAAGAAGGCTTTTCAAAGACTGGAAATTTTGAAAGGGGAAGTTATGACTATTGTGAGATATCTCTATATCTCTGGGTAAAAAGTTTTCAGAGGATGGAAAGGGAGAGTTCACATAAGAAGATCACCACTTCCAATACCTTTTCATATAAGTGTTCAAGTCAGGAGTACATTAATTAGTTAAAATCAACATCACAACTCTTTGAAACACCATATTTTCAATACAAATTCAGAAAAACATTCCAAAGTTAAAGGTGAATAATTTTTGGATACTCTGTCGCCATAAACAATTCCTGCCTCTGCCTTCTTCCATAAATTCAGCAGAGGAAGTGACTAAATATAACACTGGATTTATTTATGCAAATACAAATGCTTGAAGAAAGAAGGAAGGAAAGAAGGAAGGAAATAAAAAGAAGGAAGGAAGGGAAAAAATTGAAAATACCCACTCATTGTATTTAGAATTACTGCACACTGGTTCTTTAAAGCATTTGAACTGTACCTGAGCACTGTTTTCTTAACTTGTGACAAATACTATTCCAAATGGCCTTCATGCACCTGCATGCATGCACACACACACACATACATACACACACATAAACACATAAATATACAAACACACACACACAGACTCTTTTCTTAAATAGTTAACTAGGAATACACTTCCTAGGGCTCTGTCCCCTGAAATTACATATATTACTATTCATTGCAGCTTCTAATGTTTTTTTCCCTGAGGATATAGGATATATCTGAATACAAATGAATAAACCCAAAGATTCTTCTAGTGGTTTCTGACTTTTTCATAGTCACATCCTCAGTGTACATTTACTCTAACTGATATTAACAGCTAACCTTGATAACACTTTTATATTCTTCATGCTACAGGTCAGTGGTGGTTTGGGGGAAAGGGGGTAAGACATGAGGCATGATTTTCTGCATAAAGTAATGTGCAGATGGGAGTAGCAGAGGAATGACAATGAAATTTCTATTTTACAGCTGCTTCCCTGATTCCTGAATTCTGAACTACTACTACAACTAACTTTTCAATTTAGGAAAATTATTGAGACAGATTATAGTTATCACTTCCTCTGAATTACATGATACTTTCAAAATGCCCTTTAGTTCAGCTTGTTTATTGACTTGGTAATGTTTTCAAATTGGATAAAATTAAAATTGAAGATTTCCTCAATAATATACTTTCCTTAAATTAATATTATTGTGTGTTTTATACCTCAGAAATAATCCTTTTATAATGAACTCATGATTATCTTCTGAGAGAGGATATAGTGAAAAATATTTCCTGCTGGTACATTTTGAATTGACAGTGACTCAATTAAGCTTTTATGGCCCAAAACATAATCTTTATTTACTTGAACCCAGCAGGAAGTGATGAAGTTTTCAGTGCAAACACTCAGTGAATTAAATTTTTCTTCTTGGAGAAGGTATGAACTGGCAACCAAGTGACAAAGTTAACCAAGTGATAAAATAATAAGGTGATAAAGTAAGAAGGCAACCTGAATTAATTTGAGATTTTCAAATTCCCCAAGTCATGTTTAAACATGATGATTTATTATTTTGTTAAAAGTTGTGATTATCCAGAACATCAGACATATTAATAATTGATTTATATACAAATACAAAATCTTTTTATAAGTTACACATTTTGTTTTTTAATGAATATTTATTAAGTGTCTCTATTTTTGGCACTGTTTAGATGCTCAGGAGTAGTAATGAACAATACAAGCAAGGTCCCCATTTATGGGAGTTAGAAAACATTCTAATGGAGTTAGAAAATAAACAAAATAACCAAAATGAGATATTTCATAGGAAGTTTTTCTGTCATTTGGATTTTCAAATAAAGTCACTAACCTGAGAATCATATGTAATTCTTTTTCCATGTTCTGAAAAGCATGGCTACAATTTATCTAAGAGTCATTAGGGAACATTAGAGTATTTCTAGCTGATATAACAAATAAACCCCAGGTTTTCAATAGTTTGATGTAATAAAAGATTTAATAATTTAAGAATCATATATATATATTCCTGATTGGTTGGTAGCATCCTCCATGTTGTGATTCAGGGAGCCAAGCTTCTTCCATCTTGTGATTCCTTCATTCTTTAGGGATTCAGAGATTCCTACATATAGTTGGAGGAAGAAAACTAAGAGAAGAGAATTTCCACTAGGTTTTTAATTGTCTTGGTCTATAGGTGACACTTCACTTCCGTTCACATACCATTGAAGAAAAGTAGTAACACAGGTATAGCATAGTGCAAGAGTGTTTGGGACATCTAATCTCTGGTTGGACAGTTGCTGCCCAGTGTTATCTTCATTCTGTGAAGGGGGAGCACAGAAATTTAGTGGAAAGATGATGTTTCTGGCATATCAAGGGAAGTGAGAAATCTTTTAGACTATTACCCATTTCTGGAAAATATATGTGATGGTCAGAACACAACAGTGGGAGTATTTTTCAGAAAGAAGATACTAAAAATTTAATGTTGCCTGACTTTTTGGAGATTTCCTGTAAACAGAAAGGACCACAAAGGGAAGAACAATTGTTAGAATAAAAGGAAAATGCACTTCCACTCCCATAAGATAAGACCTCATGGATCAAAGTTTATTTGAATCAATGGAAGGTGGCTGGGCCTGGGCTTGTGTGAAAGGACCTAGCCTAATGATACATTCTATTAGTGTGGGAAACCCCAGGAGAAAGAGTCCACAGAGTAATTCAAAATGAAAGAGAAGAGGAACCTACCAAGTCAATTGGAGAAGATCAACCAGCAAAAATGAATGGCATCTGTTCTTTTGCCTCTCATCCAATATACATCCTGTAATGTGAAGCAGCCATATTAGAATGATGATTGCAGGAGAGAAAGTGAGAATAAAAGGCTTGAAAATAGCAGGTCATATATACCTTCTCCCCACAAATGATCTGAAAAATTACTAGATAGTCTTGAGGATTAGAATGGTGTGCCAGAGAAGAAAGATCAGGAAAAGCATTCAATAGGGTAAGAGATGAAAGTAATGATTGAATTTGGGTTTTTAAAAATACCTCAAAATGAAACCTTTTCACACTAGCAAACATCCCTGAGAAAACAACAGGGGGTGAAGGAATCCAAAGATCCTTTGTTAACTTTGAGAGTAGTCATAGAAGAAACTTGTCAGGTTTCACACCACCATTCAGTGTACCCATTACTGTTACAAGAAATGAATGAGATAAATCTAGATGGTGATAATTCTATGAACAAAAATAGTCTGAGGTGACATTGAGGGTGGCTTGAAGACTAGGGCAGTGTACCTGGGAAGAGAGAATAGTAAATGCACAAATACAAAATGAGCTTGGTAGGAAGGGACCTAGCAGGGAGAAGAAAAGAGCCTTGTGAGACTGGATTTTGAACAAAAAATATGTGAGGAGATGACTTGTGATCAGGTTGTCCTTGGTGCCAAATCTCCTAGTGACTCAAAGAGCAAGATGAGAGATTTTAGTCCATATGCAGTTTAGCCACTAGAAGATACAGAAAGGGAAATAAACTGACATAAATTATGTTTCTAAACTTCTCAAAATGTTTCTTATATTGTAAGAAAATAATATATATGTAAATAAAATTTAAATGCTGAAAATATCTTACATTTGTTTTTAAATATACACATGCATTCATATTTCCTCAGAAAAGGTTTATAATGAAAAATTCAATATACCTGTTCACACATATTTTAAAATAGTATTTCATTATTATGTATTTGAATTTTTCATCATTCTAAATTCCAACATCTTGTGCATGTTCTTTCTGTTTTAAAATATTGATTTCTATTCCACAGGATTAAATATGCATATTTTAGTCATTTAATAAAGGAACTTGAGAAATGGAAACAATTTTTAAAACAGCAATTATGTTGGCTAAAATGTTCCTAAAGTACAAGCAAAAAAAAAATTTTGGATACCTTATAAAAGAACACTCTCTATTGAACCTAAAAGAACCCATGTGAAGATGAAAGACAGCTTTAGAAGTCCCCATGTACAGTCATTACTATTTTACTTGAGTTTCAAAACAAATCAGTCAAAACTGAAATATGGTTTTTAATTCCAAACATAAATTAACCTTAGAAGCTACTCATCAAAGTAGAGGAATATGCCATTGGCAAGACAGATAATAGCGAAATATTTCAAATTTTTAA
Source organism: Marmota marmota marmota (assembly GCF_001458135.2). Lineage (NCBI taxonomy): Eukaryota > Metazoa > Chordata > Mammalia > Rodentia > Sciuridae > Marmota > Marmota marmota. The sequence continues at coordinate 24,479,497 of NW_026000249.1, forward strand.
ATAAAGTGTTCACATAAATTCACCTGACTCTGTACTTCTCATTGAGAAAGAGTTATTTATTATAAAATTGAATTGAGGATATGGCAAGCCACTTTAAACAACACTTAACCATTTTTTCAGATGCAATTATTTTTATGTTTTATTGTTTATTTATTTAGGATGATTATGCATTTATGAAATTATATAGATAACAAAGCAAAGTGTTCCAAAAATAAACATAAATTTTGTTCACCTCATAAAATAACAATGACAAATTTCCTTCCTTTAAGTTATCAATCACATCAAATATTTTAAAAATATCTAATTTTATAACATTAAGAAATATTTATAGTTAAAAAATTAATCTTGTCTAAGTTTTTTCACAATGGTTTGTCAGGTGGATATCTACAATACAAATTATTCATATCATACCACCTTTTTAAAGTGTCATTTATGTGATTTTTATCTGTTTCAGCTTGGAAGAAAATGATATTCGAACCTTATGAAAATTCAAAATATTATTATACTCAAGTTTAAAGCATTTTCAACCATTATTAGAAATATATTGGATTTATAGGAACTTAAAACTTTTGATTATAATGAAACATTTGTTTCTGATGCGTCTGTTGCTGTTTTTGAGACTCCAGAGAATTTAATTTCAGAGCTTCTCAAGAGATTGCAGTACCCACAGTTCTAAGCATTCAGTGATTACTGTCTGAAAGCTGCTCTCTAAAGGATTTTGAGGATGTTGTCTAGACCTACTGAATAAGAATGAAGTGGTCAGTTAGTGATATTTGTCGTGGATGTGGCAAGGATGCTAAGGAGAAATTATAATATAAGTGCCTCATAGTTGCCATTCCCTGTTCCTACTCTTTAGATCCAAACAACATTAGAATGTTATATCCTCTTTGTAACATGAGGGCTTGCTCCTGTTGGGTTGATGGGTTGTAGATAACAGAGAAAATCATAGCTTTGCAGTGGTTTTGCTTTATTTTCTGTTCAAGGCTTATATGTGATAAGACCTAGACAGTTCTATATCCCAGTATTTTATTCCTCCTTAGACCAGGGTCTAAATATCTAATGCATATAGGTCTCAAAATGTGAGTCTGTCAAATCTAGCCTTATTTTTTTAAGAATTAGAATGTAATAAAACAAAGTATCAGAGAGCATCACATATAGTAAGAACAGGGATTATTTTGTAAAACGTTTGTGATGTGTGTAGATACAAAGGATTGTACTGAAAATTGAATTATTCTGGGTTATGATTAAACAGGTTGAAAATCAGGGGCTTAGATTCTAGTATTTTTCCTTCTGTGAAAGATCTGTAGCATTTTTCCTGAACTAAAAATGATCTTCACTGAAAAATATCTGAGTAGCAGTCCAGGACAAATGTTTAGGCCAAAATGTTTCATTTTAGTTTTCTATCTTAAGCCCTAGGAAAAGTTTCTACCCAAATTTCCTTCCTTTAGGTTTTTGTGAGTTTGATCCTTGGAAACATCCTAGGAGTCTAAGTCTGATAATAGTTTTACAAAATATGTGAGGTTGCCTAGAAAATGAGTGAACTCTAACATAATCAAGTTACTGCCAAAGGAAACACTGAAAAATCAACCTCATAGTAGTAATAATACTGGTAGAAAAATATTTTAAATATAATTTTATAAATAGTTGTCTTACCATTTAGCCACATGGATCTCTTTGTACTGTTTGCTGTTAAAAATAATAATCCTACTGTTTACCAAGATTAATAAAGAAAGATGTACAAGAAATTAAAAATGAATAAGATATATTCAATTGTGGATCAAGAATAAAATATAACAAATGGACTCCTATAATAGTTTTCTTTACATTTGCTTTCATAGAACAATGACTATGCTGACACTTAAAGCTGATTGTTTTGCATTTCTAGGAGACTGTTTTCATTGAAATACCTATCTCTAATCCAAAAGAAAAAATTATCCACATAGATGTGAAATTAACAAATGATGCCCTTAGTGGACTCCAGGAACTCACACTGAATCCATTAGAGTGTGTTAACTATATTGTCTGGTATTCTCCAGCAACAACAGGCTATAAAGAAGAAAGGTATGACATGAATATGCCATTATTGTTTATTATTGACCCTTTGAAAATAAGCTTTTAAAATTCTTTCATTACATGCTTTACTATTCCTGATTAAAAGGTGCTAATTTGGAGTGAGCTTTTGTTTACTTCAGTGTGAAATTATTATTTATTGGTATATTAAGTTAAATAATTCCTAAATTTCTCCTTTGACCCTCTATTACACTTTTTAGTAACCAGATCATTCTGAGTGCAGCAACTGAACCAAATGAAACTTATTTCATGAGGACTAGGGACTAAACTTTCAATTTCCTTGAGGAAAATTACTCTTTATATTTTTTCACAATTAAGTGAAATTCATTCACTTGGAGAACAGAGATAAAGTTAAATTAATGTTGTTATACTATAGTGAAAATGTACACATACATACACAAATACTACTAGTATAATGATTATTGTTCTTATAGAATGATAATTGTGAAAAACTTTTGAATTATATATTCATATATGTAAACACACAAAAATATAATTATCTCAAAAATGTACTGAAACAATCAACTTTATTTGTTTCAATAGTAATATCCAGGTTACTTATTACAGTTTTCAACTTTGTAATTGACTTAGTATTTGTGTTTAATGTATTCCATTATTATATTCCATGAAATATATTCCATGAAGTATATTCCATGAAGTGCTTTTTTGAGGATAATTCATTTTGTGATTAATTCATTAACTTATCTTAATAAATAAAAATTGGATATATTTATGGTATACAATGCAATGATTTGAAATACGTATATACTGTTTAATGATTAAATCAAGTTGAATGACATGTGCCTTACCTCCTCACATGCTCATCATCTGAGAATACTTAAAATGTACTCTCTCTGCAGTTGTCAAGTATACAATATTGTTATTAACTATAGTCATCTTGTCATAAAATAGATGAACTTAGTCTTCTAGTCTAAGTGAAATATCGTTATCCTTTAACCAAATCCCCCCACCAACCATTCTGTCCTAGTCTCCTGCAACTACCATTCTACTCTCTGCTTGTGAGTTTGAGTTTTGCAGATTTACATATAAGTGAGATCATGTGGTATTTGTATTTCTGTGCCTGGCTTATTTCACTTAATATAATACAATCCAAGATAAATTATTGCTGCTTCTAGCACAATATCCTTTAATAGGAATTAAGTAATTGTTATTTTAATACGCAGATGAATAGATGAATATATTTGAGAAATTTTAAAGGATAAAGATTAGAATGTAAAACAGAAAAGAAGAACTTAGCATATTAGAAAAGATGTTATTTTAATAGATTCCCTTAAGAAATGTTGGCTCATCCCATCTCTGCCATGTGACTGTATAGGCTTTGTGAGCACAGAATGAATCTTGGATTTTTAAAATCAGTACATATTAAAAGGCACAACCTGGGCTAATGCTTATTGACTGCCTACCTTATTATTATCATTGCAGCATATATTTTACATAATAAACACATAAAATTCTCATAACAACTCTAAGAGGTAGAACTGATTCCTCCCATTTTATATATGATGAAATTGAAGCTCAAAAAGCAAATGACTTGTTTGAAGTTATACAAATTAAAAATGACGGAGCTGACATATCAGTTATACTTTTAGACTACCACAAGCTCTGTTTCCCCAGAGCTGAGCACATAATAAAGGAAGCTCTTAAAAAACACATGTCACTTGATAGCCTTCCCATGAAAGTACATTTGCATTCACTTCAACAAACTAAATTTGGTTCAGTGATGGTTAAAAAATGGACTTTAGCTCTTATTGATCCTGCACAACGTTGAAAATACTCATAAACATTTTCCACTAATTGAACAAACATCTATTAAATAGATATTAATGATATCATTATTTTTCTTGAATAATGACGTGATTTACTCACCAAATAGTAAAAAGTTTAAAAATATATTCACAATAACAGTAGAGTACATCACGGAGTACTTGTCAAATATTATGTTTGATACCAACTATTTCTACCAAATTGAGATATTTTATTTTTCTTGCCAAGCCTATTACACAATCTAAAACCACTGACAGGAATTTTTTCGTATCAATGCATTACAATTAAACATAATAGTGGAATTCATTATGCCATATTCAAATATTCACACAACATAATTTGATCAATCTTGTTCCCCCCACTTTCTCCTCCCTTCTCTCCTTCCTTTCCTGATCCCTTTCCTCTACTCTACTGATCTGCCTTCTATTATTGTTATTTTATTTTGGATACCAGGGATTGAACTCAGGGGCACTCGACCACTAAGCCACATCCCCAGCCCTATTTTATATTTTATTTAGAGACAGGGTCTCACTGATTGGCTTAGCACCTGATTTTTGCTGAGGCTTTGAACTTGAGATCCTCCTGCTGCTGGTATTACAGGCGGGTGTTATTTTAATTAGTGCATTATAATTATATAGATTTATGATTTATTGTGGTATATTCATACATAGACATAGCATAATTTGGTAGATGTCATTCACCATTACTTTCCCATATCCTCCCCTTGTCCCTTCCTCTCCATCCTCTTTCTCTACTCTATTGGTCTTCCTTCCATTTTACTAACAGTATTTTGTATATTTTTACCAGCATTATTTTCCAGCCTGAAATGGGGGAAGAGTTCTGGTATTTACTGAAATTAACTACTGAACTTCCAAAAACAAACACAATACCAGAAATACAATGTGACCTTGGAAAGTAAGTTCTCTTTAACAGAAAGATTATTTATATTAAAAAATTATATACAACATCACTGTTTTAATGCATTTAATCTTTTTTTAACAATACTTTTTTTAACAGACCTCAGGCATGTTAGGCAAGCACTTTACCTCTGAGCTACAACCCTAGCCTTAATATGTTAAAATAAGAACTAAATTTATTTCTAGTAGAAAACTTGTAAAAAAAAATCAGGGCTTAGTAAGTAAAGACTTTTGTTCAAAAGGATTATTGCAAAGGAGGGAAAGGGATGATTCCAATAGAAAGAATGCTTCAGAAATCTGAAAGGGCCACAAAATCAAATTGAAAAGAGATTGTACTCTTATAGAGTAAAGGAAGAGGAAAACAGATATAAACAGAATCTTTTGGAGGGAATGCTAGACAAACAAGGGGAAATGGTCAGTGGGGTCTAATAGGAAAAGTGTCTCACCACGATAAATTGATTCACACAGGCTGAGAGAGGAAGCGTGTTCGTGTGTGTGTGTGTGTGTGTGACACACACTTGCTTACACTTGGAAATAAGCAGAGTTCAAGGGCTTATAGGAAAGAGGGAAGCCTGATGAAAGTTTATTTAACTCAAAGCAGAGGATAGGCAATGGGCAACTGTGAACACTTGATCATTTGGTTAATAGCATGTTCCCTTGACATATGACCATTCATATTTATGTGATCAAGTTCCTATTACATGTCTGGCACCAAATTTGGTGCTGGTAAACAAGTCATGATAAACTTTTTAAAAGTATATACTCTAGTAGGCAAATCGGTGCCTTTTAGTTGATTTCTCTCCCACAGCACATCAAAAGTGTTGAATTCTTCCAGTACCAGATCTTGAATCAAAATATCACTATGAGTGATTCATTAAGGAAGTGATTTGAGAGAAATCAGTAGGAGAATAGAGAAAAAAGGATAAGAAAGGAGAAGAAGCTAAGTGTGAATGTAATTGCATGTATAGTCCCTGACTGCCTGATTCTGAAGAGAGACAGAGAGAGGGGAGAGAGAGAGAGAGAGATATCTGGACCCTAGTTCTAAAGACACAGTTTGCCATGCCTTGAAGCAAAGGAACTGGTTATTGTTGTTTGGGGCTTTTTTTGTAGTCTGATCCCTATTCTACTTTTTATTTAGTAGATAGTAATTATGTATATTTATGGGGTATAAATGTGATTTTTGTACACTGTAAAATGATCAAATAAGGCTAAATAGCATATCTACCACCTCAAATTGTGAGAACATTTAAAAATTTTTAGCTATTTTGAGATATACAATACATAACTGTATTGTATTGTGGACTTTTGAACTCCTAAACTAGTCACTACAAGCATTCTTTGGAATGACACATAAACTCCCAGGCATGTCTGCTTTCTGTAGTGTTGAGGGGGTTCCTGGATCCATGAAAAATCATCTAAAGGACTTAGATGAGAGATTAACAGCAAGCATGCAGGAAAATAGGATGAGGGCAGATAACTGGTAAAAATAATAATAATAATAATAATAATAATAATAATAATAATAATAATCTACTAGGGTAGCTGAGTGTGGGACACCAGCATGTCTGATTCAACAAGTTATTTACAAACTAAATCCTAGTTATATACATATTTCTAATTTTAAAATGTTAATATATAATAACCATATATAAATGTTATTAACAAATATAAAACAATTATGTGAAAATTCGACTCACTTTTCTCATTATTTTTTCATTCTAGTAAAAAGTGCTAGAATTTTTCTTTTAAAGTTCTCTAGTTATTTTTAAGCACATTTTTCTAAAATTTATTTTTTATGAAAGTCATACTTATCTATGATTAAAAGGCCAATAATCATAATACTAAAAGGTGTTTGATAATAACTATCTTTTAACCAGCTCATCCTGTATCCTTATCCTTTTTGGAAGTTTGTAAGATCTTTTCATCCGGTATCCTTACCTTAAAATTCTTAATGATATGTCTTGCCATGACTCTATTTTAGTATATTTTTCTAGATAACTAGAGACTGCTGGTTTTTAAATTTATTTATTTATTTGTTTTGTTTTTGGTACTGGGATCCTGGAGATTCAACCCAGGAGCACTCTATCACTAAGCTATATCCCCAGCCCTTTTTCTTTTTCTTTTTTGATACTGGGAATTGAACTCAGGAGCACTCAACCACTGAGCCACATCCCCAGCCTTATTTTGTATTTTATTTAGAGACAGGATCTCATTGAGTTGCTTAGTGCGTCACTAAGTTGATGAGGCTGGCTTTGAACTCAGAGATCCTCCTGCCTCAGGCTCTGGAGCTGTTGGGATTACAGGTGTGCGCCACTGCACCTGGCTATTATTTCTTATTTTAGACAGGTTCCCATTAAATTGGTGAGGTTGGCCTTGAACCTGAAATCCCCCTGCCTCAGTCTCCTGAATCACTGGGATTGTAGGATAAGCCACTGTGCCCAATTTGGAGATCTCTATTTTTTTTTGTCAATATTTTTTTGGTCGTCAATGGACCTTTATTTATATGCGGTGCTAACAATCAAACCCAGTGCCTCACACATGCTAAGCAAGTGCTCTACCACTGAGCTACAACCCAGTCATTGAAGATCTCTTAAAATAAGGAGATTTGTGAATTTCAGTTCTTAGAATTCTTGAATTATACCATCTCTATTTTCTCTTTACTTCCTATATCTCTGTTTTGATTTAGTATTTGGGGGCTGATTTTAAATGTTCCTTCTGTTTACCCTTTTCCCTAGTATTTGTATTCAGACAGATTAACTCAATTTTATTTTACAGTCCTTCTATTTAGTTTTTATGTCAGCTATCAATATCATTTTGTTGTTATTATATGGGAGACAGTTAGACATGTATAATAAGTAGGAAGTCATAAAAAGTTTGGAGTGCAGTGGAAACATTGTTTGGGGCTACACATTTAGTTGTTCCTGGGTTTGTTTTAAGTTAAAGAGAAGAGCAAGGTAAATAAAAGGACTATGTATTTGCACTTCTATGTCAGAGACAACCTTAATTATCATCCATAGTTGGCCTTATAGATTATTATTAATGAGTCTCAGAAAGATTGATAGTAGTCACTTAATAAATCATTAATTAAATTAATTAATGAAATTAATTCCATTTAGTTACGCAAGGAACTTTCACATATTAGAGGTATCTTTTGATTTATGAATTTTATAGTAAGTACATTTATCCTTGTGGATTCATGATATTTTATCATCACTTGGATTCTGTATAATGTGTTTTAATTTTTTAAATTTTTTTTTAGTTGTAGATGGACACAACAGCTTTATCTTGTTTATTAGTTTTTTTTAATGTGGTGCTGGGGATTGAACCCAATGCCTCACACATGCTAGGCAAGCACTCTACCACTGAGCCATAGCCACAGCCACAGCCTTGTTTTAATTTTTTATTATGAAATAGTTTAAGACTATAAAGAAGTTGAAAAACAACAGGGCAGAGTTCCCATGTATACTTTACCCTATAATTGGTTTTGAAGATGCTACTTCTTGTTTTATTTGATTTATTAAAATTATCATTTTTTTGTTTTACATTGTTCATATGTTGATTTTCCTCTTCCTATACTGTATTAACAAGTTTGAAATGATTTTGATGAAAAAAATTCTCATAGCTATGAAGAAATATAAAACTAAATAGTAACATTTTGAACACTTCAGAAATTGAATTTTGTCCCCTAAATAATATATGTATCAACAATCCTGAATATATACATGTACAATCTACAATTTTCCATCTCTAATTATTGGAAACCTTGCATGTAAGAAACTATTAGATTCACTTCAATTTAAAAAACTTACTGGATGAACAATGAATCAGCATTTATTTTTTATTAGTACATTTTAATTATACAGAATAATGACTTTGATTGTGGCATAGTCATATATGCGAATAGCATACTTCGATCATATCCACCCACCATTGCCCTTCACATCCCTCTCCTTTTTCTCTTCCTCTTCTCTAATAGTCTCCCTGCTACTTTCATGTCATTCAAATACGTCTTTAGTTTGTATTTTTCTCTTTAGCCCATGGTGATTGCAGTTTTTCTTGCATTTGATATGCTTGAAATGGAGATGATACAAAAAACATTTCAAATGTCAAGTTATAATAATAGTTTGCAATGAAATAGACTTTAATATCCATAAATCTTATGCTGTTTTTTCATTTGCTTCTTTAGTGAATATTTTAAAATATAGTTCACTTTATTTCATAATTACAACATGTGTTGGCAGACTGTCAATTGTAGTTTTATTTTTGCAAAGTGATTTCTTATTAAGAAAATATAAATAGGATTCTATTTAAGTTATAATTAGGAGTGTTTTAAGTACACATTTTGGACCAAATATATTTTGTTTTATTTTGAATTGAGACTCTGTGGCTACAGCTGGAACCCCTCTTGAACTTCAGACTCATGTCTCCATCTGTATGGTAGACATTTAATTAAATTTGCTACCATCTAAATTATCTCCCAGCAAAGCTTCCTGCTGTGTGTTTTCTCTCATTTAGTGTCCTCACCATGCAAGCAGACATCCAAGCCATGGCTTTAAAACTATCTTGACTGTACCCCCCATTAAAAAGTCTGCTTTAGTGTGCAACCCTAAACACACACACACATACATTTGAAATGGGAGCATCATGAACAATACCTACTCACATCATGAGTGGTAAACTGATATTATTTACTTCACTCATTTTTCTATTTTTGTTTCTATTTTGTGAGGAGAACTCCATATAAAATAAAGGTAACAATTTTAAAGTAAATAACTCAGTGCATTCAAACTGTTGGGCCATTAAAGTACATTTAAACTGTTGTTCAACAACACCTCTGTCAACTTTCAAAAACATTTTCATCACCCCAACAGGAAACTCCTTATCTATGAAGCAGTCACTGTAACTTGCCCCCTCCTCACAGATCCTGGAAAACACTAATTGGCTTTCTTTTTTTGGGGGGGGAGGGGGGGAGATGTGCACCAGGGATTGAACTCAGGGGCACTCAGCCACTGAGCCCCATCCCCAGCCCTATTTTGTATTTTATTTAGAGACAGTGTCTCACTGAGTTGCTTAGGGCCTCACCATTGCTGAGGCTGGCTTTGAACTTGTGATCCTCCTGCCTCAGCCTCCCGAGCCGCTGGGATTACAGGCATGCGCCACTGTGCCCAGCTAATTGGTTTTCTATATATTTTACATATTATGTAAAAACAAAATCGTATGTATATTACCTCTTGTGTCAATTTCCATTTTAGAACATTATGCTAATTGCTACTTACAGAATAAATCTAACAGTTCAGCAGTGGGCCATCCACATTCTCTATAGGTCCCTATACAGGGTCTCAGTGCTTCTTGTCACTTCTGTTTCCAAACACAGACTTTCACCATTTTGCGTTTCTCCTCCCTACCTAATATCTCAGAAAGCTTTTGCCTCCTCTCTGTTCCTACTGCTCAAGTCCTCATTGTCTCTCACCTGGATTATCATACTATAATTATAATTAGATTTGGTGTCTGCCCTCCTTTCCAACTGCAGTTTGATTTCTAACTAGTTGCCAAGAATTTTTTGGCATATATAATTAAGAATGCCATATTTCCACTTAAGAGACAACCAACCACTTCAGCTTACTTTATTGCCTTTAAATAGAAATGAAAGTGCCTTAGAATGCTATGTGAGGCCCTTCCTATTCTTTCGTCCTATCTATTGTTCAACCTCATTCCAGCCACTACTTGTAGATCCAATAGCAATACCATATTGTATTTGTTTTTTCCTCCCTGAGGCAGTAAACTGGCTATACCATGAGCATCATTCAGAACTGACTTTAAACCTCCTCACATTAAAATCACTTTGCATATTAATGAACTGAGACTGATGGGATACCTCTTAATTTTTACTTTGATTAACAGAAATAACTATGTCTCTCCCATTACAACTGAATGTGGCTCCACTATAAGAGACCTTTGTTTTCTGTGAATTATATTTGAAAATAAGCATAAACTATTGCTATATAGTCATCTAATTGGATATTTTTTTTCAAATTCTTTCTTCAATTTTTTTCATCTTGTATCAGGAAACTCAGTAGTGAAAGGTAAACGTCAAAGTGTTAATAGCAAGAATCTTTAAGAAAATATGTATTGCCCAGAACATTACCCTGAAAATTCTATTTGATTCCCTAGGGTTTGAATATCTGAGAGCCTATAAAAATGTAGCTAAGGAAATGTCCTTAATTTCTCAATTTTTGTTTTCTTATCACATGGAAACTATTTCAATTTCACTTTTACATGGCTATTGAGTTTTGTTGCTTAATCACTATTGAAAGCTTGCAAGACACAGATTATTTAAAAAATAATATATTGCCAGGCATGGTGGGCATACACTTATAATCCCAGTGACTCAGGAGGCTGAGGCAGTACCAAAAAATTGATATGCTAAATCACAAATATCTGAAAAATGTGCTTGCTGAAAATAAATATAAATGTAACTAGTGCCATATCATGTGAAGTAATTAATCTACCCCAGACTAAGATTTAAATGCTGATTATATTTGAATTAAATTTCATAGGTGTACATATAATTTTAATGAGCTGATAAATTGGATTTAGGAAATTATGAACAATTTCCCTTTAGCACTTTCAATTTTTTTATAGTAATTAGATGAGCCACTTGTCAATCAAGAAAATAGAAATAGGAAAATGGACTTTATTCATAATAGTATGTATATTTTTTGTAGTTTTGGGGATTGAATCCAAGACCTTATGCTTGCTAGACAAGAGCTCTACCACTGAGCTACATCCCCAGCCCACTAATATATTTCCAACATGATTTACTCATAGCCAAATCCAAGGCATATACCTGCAGCTCCAATATTTAAATAATGTAAGGGTGTCAGAATAAACATTTTTCAATTTCAACTAATCACAAGCTGCTTGAAACTGATCAGGGAAGAGAAAATAATTGAAATCATCCATATCTGAGTTGAAACATAAATAACTAAATGCTGTTAAAAACCCAAAAAGTTTTGCATCAAATGTATGCATCATATTGGATTGTGCATTGTATTTGTACTTTTTTTCTTACAGTAGCATGGAAAACTAGTTTGAGATTTCTTTCATATTTTTCTATGGGCCCACCCTATTCCATTATGACTTCAGTTGGGCTTAATAAATTACATGGATTCCAGATAACAAATAACATTACATTCTGAGGTCATGAGGGCACTGGGAATTAGGACTTCAAAAAATGTATTTTGAATGCTACATAAATTTACTAGACAGTTTGACTAATTTGGCATAGATAGCAGATGGACAGAATTTTATCTTTTTTGAGTAATATATTTTAATTTTTGATTGACAGTTGTTTGTTGCACAATCAAAGCATAACATTGTACCCCATAAATTTTATAATTTTTTATGTGCCAACATATTTTTGGGGAGGATATAATTCAACCTGTAATGGTCAATTTATGGAATTATTATTGAAGAAGTTTGTGAATACAGCAACTTCACTATTTTTGTATTTCCTCCCAGGTATGTCATACAGACTATTCCCTTATATAATCCTACACACGAAACTTTAGAACTTCAAGTAACAAACAGTAATCCTGAAAATTTTGTCCTGGAAATTGACAGAAGATCACCAGTAAGTACATTCAGAAAGTCATGAGACCTACTGCTACTAGAGCATTTTGTAATTCTGAGTTTAGGACACAATCATTTTAATTAATAAGTTTTAAAATTCTTTAAAAATTTTTAAAAATATAATTTTCTATTATATACATTGTCCCTTGAATTTTAAAAATCATTAAAACACTAATGTGTTAATATAAATTTTTAAGATTATATATGCTAAAATCATGCTCATTGTCACTGAATTCTAAATAAACTGATTTTATTTCTCACCATTTTAATAATCAAGTTTTGTAATAGTTTTTAAGTATCAGAATTTTAACTTAACAGTTACTATATATGTTCAGGCAAGAGACCACTTCTTTTCTAGCCCCTCTTGAGTTCCTGCCCCTTGCCCCACACATACCCTTCCAGATAGTGCTGACAGATCTGCTTGTTCCTCGTCCCCATTCCTGTATCTTTCCCATTTTCTCATTCCTGGGTCCTTGCAAAGATTAGGATCAAGTCAATGGGCCAAAATATTTTTCTTCTGCCTCCAAGTTACAAAACAAGTACCTAAAATTTAATATGACTTTCTGTGTTTCCAAAGCATAGGACACCAATTATTTATAGTGAATGTGAAACCACATACTTTCAGGTAAACCTCAAGATAATTACAAGCCAGATGTAGTGGTGCACAACTGTAATCCCTGCTTCTCTGGAGGCTGAGGCAGGCAGATGGCTTCAGCTATGGAGTTCAATGCCAGCCTGGGCAGCATAGTGACACCCTGTCTTGGGAAAAAAAAAAAAAAAAAAGAAGATAATTAGAGTAGTTTATTTTCATCACAAGACCTCACAGTAAATCATAGAGCTCTGTTAATATGTATGATATTTAAATAAAGGCTGTTATTATTTGCTGCTTAATGACTATTTAACAAATCTATAATTTTATTTCTTTATATATAAATGGCAGTCACTAGTTGCCAGGTAATAATATAATATTAAATTAGTTCTTCTATAATGTGTTAAATTAGAAATCACTAATTATTATACTGATAAAATTCATGGATACACTTTCATCTTAGAAAAAGTGTATTAATGCCATGCACATTGACACATGCTTGGAATTCCAGCTACTCAGGAGGTTGAGGCAGGAAGATTACAAGTTTGAGGCCAATCTCATCAACTTGACAGGACACTGGCTCAAGAGAAAAAAAATTTAAAAAGAGGACTGGAGATGTAATTCAGTGGTACTGTGCCCCCCTGGGTTAAATCCCCATTACCAAAATCGAAAGTATAGTAAAATGATCATACATGGTTGTATCTTTTAAAATTATATTTTCTATAAATTATAAAGAGCATGGGGTTTAAGATATTGTTTGCCTATAACTGGAATTCCTCATTACAAAGTGGTGTTTTTTATCTCTATTTTTAAAGAAGAGTCTAATATATATATAGTAGATGGACACAATACCTCTATTTATTTATTTATTTTTATGTGGTGCTGAGAATCAAACTCAGCATCTCACTCATGCTAGGCGAGTGCTCTACTGCTGAGGCACAACCCCAGCGCCAGAAGAGTCTAATCTTCAACCCAAGGAAAACCAAAAGCAATATATGCATGCCACCTGAATCACATAATTAAGAATAGGGCTGAGGTTGTGGCTCAGCAGTAGAGCACGTGCCTAGCATGTGCGAGGCCCTGGGTTCAATCCTCAGCACCACATAAAAATAAATAAATAAAATAAAGATATTATGTCCAACTAAAAAATAAATATTTAAAATTAAAAAAAGAATAGCTTATTTTCTTATCCTTTCCATTCATGACTTGCTAATTTATTCATTCTTTTACTGAATACTGACTATTCAAGTAAGCTAATATTAGGAAATAACTCAAAAAGTTATGTATGAGAAAACACTTATATAAAATAGGAGACACATTAACAAATAGAAATGATAAAAAATGGAAAATAATATAAAATTTATTTTAGAACTATATAAATAATATATGCATTTATATAATTATATGATATAAAAATGTATATATATATATATATATATATATATATAGTACTTTATTCATGCCTTTCATTACATAACGTGTGTGTTCACATAAGTAAATATTTTTAAATCTTGATTATTTTTCATAAACACTTCAATGATTAGGAAGTCAAATAATGATATGAAAAACTTGCTTCCTTCCAACTATATATAATCAAAAATTTCAAATGGATACAGAAGTTGAAATAATAATGCAGTGAACAATCTTGTACTTTCCATCTTGGTTCATAAATTATTAATGATTTGTCACATTTTTTTCTCTTTTTTTTTCTTTCTTACATATCTTGCTATTAAATTTGAAAGGAAATTGTAGATCACATGTCATTTCAACCTAAATACTTCAGAATGTTTCTTAAAAGCATATTATTCTCCTAAATTATCTCATATTCATGAGAATTCAAGTTTACTCAACTGTCACAAAATTTTGCTTCCCTCTTGAACTAGGACTCAGTACTCACATATTGGTATTAGTTATCATGATGATGCTTGTAATGAAATGATCTTAAATTTCAAAATGGTCCTACATTTAGCATATCAAATATACCACATTACATGAAACCACAGGTTTACTGTAGCTCATTTCTACCAATGGTATTTAGCCTTCTGTCTTTGAAACCATGGGAAATAATACATTCTTCAATGAATTTCAGTGAGGTTTAAGTGGAAACAAGGGTTTTTAATAGAATTGCTATTTGATGATATAAATTCCTTCATTTTTAAACACAAGCCTCTGTCATATGTTTATAGAAGAGGAATTTGAGGCTGGATAGGCTAAAAATTAAACCACATGGTTAGTAAAAATTAAACCATATGGCTAGAACTAGAATTAAAATCCAAGTTAATGTAGTATTGCATGATCATTTCAATAAGAAAAGATCTCTCTTCTCTATCTCAGTACACATTTGTCCATACAGATAAGTACATACACACATATATACATATCCTTATCTGTCAGTATTTATAGAGAGAACAAAATATTTAGTCATATTTGCTAAGTTAAAAGAATTTATGAATTTTTTCTTGTTTTTGCTAAGGATATTATTAAAACTATTTTACATCCCTGAAGTGTTTATTTTCTGATAACCCCAAAACATTGGAGATATTAGAGAACCAGTCTGAGAAAAAAAAAATATTTGCTAGAGATAAAACCATACATATTTATTCAGGAGGTGACTTCATAGTAGTAAATATAAAATTAAATCTGAATTTGCATTTTATGGTCATTATCAGAGTTTATCAAGCACAAAATGATGTGTTTTACAGGGATTTAATAATGCTACTAAATTGCAATCTTGTTTTTTCAAGGCCTTTGTGGAAAAATGTATTACTGAAAAATAATTGACTCACTTTTCAGACATGTGTCAGTCATTCTATTATTTTATATGTTGATATTAAATACTGTATTATTTGCAGAATAGCATTTAGATTACATAAGATACCCAAGGCTTCATTACATTGTGATGGAGTCATTTGGGTTTTTTTCCCTCTCTTTAAGGAGAGAATTCAAGCTCCTATCATACCAACCACAGGTCACACCCTGAGAGTGTATATTATAGTATGAAGAGGAAAACTTTATCATACATTTAAAAAACATATCTTCCCTCTATGCTTAGAAACAGTTTGTTTCTTTTGACATTACCAAGGCTACAGGTTAGGTTCCTGGTGGCTTGACATGTACCATGAGATGGCCAATAGGCCATGGACTCTTCAGTTAAATGCATATATCTATTATTAGGGAGGCAAACTTGTAAAATTTAATCCTGACTTACTTTGACACAGTGAATAACCCTGTAGTCATTGTTTGGGGATAGGACATGTCAGGAGATCCATGCAATAGTGTTCACCACAGGCTCTTTTATCAATATTCATAAACAGCCATACTGAGAACAGATAATGTACACAAGGCCACACATTCATCACTCAAACATAATATTTGTATTCAAGTAGCCACCTCAAACAAAAATGTTGATTTTTGTTTCTCTTTTACTTCTTTCTGAATCTACGCAGCTGATTATACTTCCTCACTCTACCACAGAGATATCTGTTTATTTTTATCCTTCTGCACTTGGAAGAGCTGGTCATGAAACTTGTATCAACTTCGGCTGCGCTCAGGTATGATAAGAGTATTTGTGGACTAAGTCAAGTTAATGAAATTTCAAAATTCATAAATAAATTCAAGTCATTCAGTTGACATCATTCACAAGTAAAATGAGTTCATTGTAAATCATTAATGAACTTTTGAAAATACAGTATATAATATCCATGTGCAAGCACCTAAATAAGGTATTTATAAATCTTTATATCACTTGAATGAAGGAGAATATCTACCTAGGCTTAAAACATCAAAATTTCAAAGTAAAAGTCAAATCACTGGTATATATGTTCATTCTCTGAGTTGAGTTTTACTACTCAACTTTCCATGGACTTACATATAAAAATGTAAAGAGTACAGTCTTGCAAATATTGTATTATATTTTTCATTCCATTTCCTCTGTATAGTGTTCCTGAATAATAATAATTTTTTTAAATAATTATCATTTTGGAAGCACCTTTAAATGTGATATATGTCATTCTAAGAATCAACTTAATTCATTATCACTATAGTTCTATACAGGAAGTATTGTCATTAACAATTTTATGGATCAGGATTCTGAGACAGAGAAATTAAGATTAAGTAGTCAGTAAAATGTTGAACCGAGAACTAGACTCAGGATATCTGGCTTCATTTCATTTTTATGGCTGCTTTTCACAGCTACCTATAGTTTACCAAGTGATTGGTAACTCTTTAATTGCCAATGAAAACTTGCACAATATTTTACATTTATTATTATTTTTACCTACTCAAATATTTATGGGGAGGAAAAGAAATAGACAAATGTACTGTGTATCATAAGTGACACCAAGGAAGTCATAGATGCCTGATGTTCAAGTGACAGTAGAAACAAATATAATTCAGGGATCCCCATGTCAATTTGGGACCTATAGTGACTGAAGTGTCCTCTTTTTCAAAAAACATTTTCATTTATTTTTAGAAAAAAAAATATTGAAACTGTCAAATTTTCTAAATGATAGCTCACTTATACATGACATAAGTACTATAGATTCCAGAAAATATTAAAGAAAACCAATAGTAATCCTTCTCATACAGAAGGGAGAGTATAGTGGATATTACTATCTTGTAAATAAATACTTCTATCAAGGCTGATTTAAAAAAAACTGTGTAGATAGACACAATACATTTATTTTATTTATTTATTTTTATGTGGTGCTGAGGATTGAACCCAGTGCCTCACGTGTGCTAGACAAGCCTTCTACCACTGAGCTACAACCCCAGCCCTAAGGCTGATCTTTTGCTTCATGGGGGGTTTAGAGCTCTATCCTCTTAATTATTGGGGACATTTTAGTTGCTTGCATTTCTAGTGGAAATTGTATCTTTTCAAGGATAGTCTTGCACATCAGCAGGGCTATTATCAGGTTGGCATCTTAATTGCTTTAGAATAGCCTAGATATTGACTATTAATTCTTTATTAAACAGAAAAGAACTCAAACAAGTAAATAATCATCTCAAACTGTTTGTGAATAAGTTGAACAGTGGGCTTGATTTCAGTATTTCTTAATATCTCCATTTCAAGTTGTAGTATAAATCTCTGAGGGTTCATTTATGGTTAGACTTTAATCAATAATTCCTCTGTTCAGCTTCTGGGTCCAGACCTCTTCAACCTTTTCGATGTATCTTTCTAACCTCTGTGATTTTTGTTACCCTTTTTATCTCTGAATGATTCAGTCTTACTCTTTTATTTAATTCATTCAGTTGACATCTTTTGCAAGCAAAACTAGTTCAACATAAAGTATTAATTGAATGAAGTTTTGAAAAAAAACAGTATATATTATGTATGAGCAAGCATCTAAAGAAGGTGTTTTCAAAATAAACTTTATAGATTATATTTCTTCATCTCAGAGTTTGGAATACCTTATTACCTTCAGGGGAAAACTCATAGATTTCTATCCCTCTCAGTTTTTGATTGATCAAATCTATCTGAACTGACATGCACAGGTGAGTAGCTGATTAATCTAAAATTAACTGTTGGCAGTGCTCATAGGATAAATGTAAACTATTTCCAATTGTTCATTTTTGCTGACCTGAGGGAAATGGTTATGTTTTATTGTTTACTTTGTTGGCTTCTGTTTAGGTCTATATGAAGAGCTCTGCAGTCTAAAAATCTAACTCTGGGCTCAAGTTATTTGTGCAGATTTTGAATCCTCAGATTAAGTGTTAGGTAATCACAACTTCAGATATCATGAATTTATTATGCTACCAGAGTCTCTCAATGAGATTACATTACTGCATAACAGTTGGAAGCACCAGATGTGCTAATTGGAACTTTTCATTGGTTTCAAACATGTTGAGATTTTCTTTTTTAGTTTTCAGATGTTTCATTTTAATTTTCAAACAGTTGCCCTTGTTTATTGCACTTATATACAGTTCTGTGATTTGTTTCCTCTAAAGGTCAGAATAGCAAAAATTGAAAAGATAAAAATTCAGAATGGTTTTATAACCCAGCTTGAGTGTATGATCCTTGAAGCCTACATCTATGGAAAGTTCTGTTGATTCTCAGCAAGTTTTAATTTTCTGGAGGCCCTGCTCAATGTACAAGCTAGATTTACTATCTTTTACTTCCCCTTGCTTTATGTTTTAAGAACATCAGAATTATATTTTTATTGTCTCTCCTGTAGTAGAAGTTTGAGATAAATATGAGCTGAAAATATTATTTTTAATGCACATGTTTGCTGGGTTATTTTTTTAATTCCCCTGTCTGAATTTAAGTGGATAATTTAATCAATGCCAGGACAACTGTACGATATCAGCACTCAAAAATGACAGGATGTGGTTTAACATAAAAACTCAATATTCCATGTCGCTTAGGAAACATGAAACATGACCTTCTTTTCGTAGTTTAGCTCATCCCTAATGGTTGAAAGTAACTGGATTTCATTTGTGGGTCAATTATATAAAATCAGGTTAGGACAACATAACTGAAAGTATACTAAACTTATATCATGTGAATAGAATCTTTGACTAACAGTAATATAGTCATTTGAATATAATATGAAACTCTAACTTGCCTTTAATTCTTCCTATTAAAAGATGGCATTTTATGGAATTCCTGCCACTGCTTATCCTAATTTGAAGCAACCTTAAAGAAAGTTTCCTTCTTTTTATTGGAATTCAAGCCTGGAAACATCTATGTAGTTCGAGAGATTAAAAACCAGGACAATCACTGGCTTTTGCAAATGACCTTTTCATTCATCTATAATATGAACAAAGGGTTTGATGTATAAGTATAAAACATCTAGAACCAAATCATAATCTGTTATACTTTCAAGGGATTTTTATTCTAAATGGACACAAAGAAAACATTTTCAAACAGCACTTAGCAGCTTATGAAACCCAGGTCAAAACAAGGGCTACATTCAATCTCCTTCAAATATTTTTAAGCCATTCATCCATTTCATGTGATAACAGAAAATGTATTCAATGTATTAGATGGTGAGGATAAATAACATCCCATGCAGTTATAAACACTTCCTTTTAATGGGAATTTAATATGTGCTTCACCTTACTTGCCTTCATGCAGTGAGTATGTTAATTTCATTTGGAATTCGCCCTGCAATTTTGGAAACTATATGCAATGTTTAGTATCCAGGTTTTTAGATAAGTTGATATTAAAACATACCATGAATATAAATGCAAGATATCCCATTAAAGATTCTTTTCTGTGCCTTAAATAACATTATATGTATTGAAATATGTTGCATATTTGATTACTGGCCCTTTGTCTCCTCTTTTTTCAGTGTAAAAACAGACTGATTTTTCAATAAAATCAAAAGGAATTTGAAAAAGAGAGATGAAAGAGTACATGTTAAATATTGACAATGAACCTTTTCTTGCCAAATTTTGTATGTGTATTACATTTATTAATGGTTGTAAATATAATGTGTGTGATTAGGATTATCTTACAAGTGTTTATCCTCAAACAGTTTAAAGAATGGAAATTCTGCCTCTATGGAGTAGGACTACTCCCCCAGCCTGCAGACACAGAAAAAATAACCACCCCTCTTGGTCTTCAGTCATCTTTCATTATACCTTTCAAAAATCCCACTGAGGAAGATGTTGTCATCAACATCATGTTAACAAGTACGTTGTTTTTCTTGTATTTACATGTAATTTTGTAGCTAGTAATCAAACTTATTTTATCATAGAATAAAAAATCATTATATAAAAGAGAAAACATGGAGAGAGATATGGAATATGTTGGTTTATAAATCACAGCTTACAAATGGTGGAGCCAGAATCAGGTATTTATGTACCAAGTCAATTTCTTCCAATATTGTCTGTAAACTTAAATATACAGTAAATCTGTAGATTATTATGATATTAATCAAATATGCCAGTATTTATTCTTTGAAAGTTTATGGAAATTCTTGTGTTATGATTCTGTTTCTCCCCTCTTTTTTTTTAAATAAATAGGTAGTATATCTGATTAAGTATTTGTTTCAACCAGTCTTTTTGAAGATGCATGCTTTTAAATTAGATTGCATAAAGTATTTAATCACTTTATAGTAAATTATTTAATACTGTGAGTCCAAAATAAAAATTAATTCATCATGAGTTTTCTGAAGCACATTTAAGTCCAATATTGGACATTATCAATGTGTTTTTGATTATTATTCCTATTTCTACTATTAGTATTAATATTATTACTTTCAACTACTATTGCTACTATAGTAATTGGTAATTTAGTGATTATAGTTTTATATATTAAACCTTTTGATATAAAAACCTACTTGCTTTCCAGAATGGTTATAATATTGTAATTCATACTCATCAAAATATATTATAGATGTCACCTGTTTTCTTGAGTCTAATCAACTCTGAATAGCAATATTCTCCTTAATCTCCATCAATCTGATTGAGGGAAAATTGTATTTTATCATCATTGCAAATTTACTATTTTTTATTAGCACATTATAGTTATGCATAGGAGCTGGTTTCATCTCGACAAATTCCTACATGCATGGAATTCAATTGTAGTTCATGTTTTTCCCCTTTTCCCTCCCCTTCCTCTTTCCCCCATTCTCCTTTCTCTATTGATCTTCCTTTTATTCATCTATTTATTTATTTTTGATCGGTTCTTTCTATTTATACATAAAGGGGAAATTCCCTGTGGTTTATTTATATATGCACATAGAATTATTTTTAAAAAATTCATTCCACATTTTCTTCCTTTCCCATCCCTCCTCTCTCCCTCTCAATCTCCTTCTACTCTACATCTTTCTAATCTTCTATCCTCCTTTATTTATTTATTATTTTTGATTAACGCTTATCCTGAATATTATTTACCTGTTGGCATTTTGGTTTTTCCTGATCATCCCTTCATGCTCTTTGTATGAAATAATTTTTTAAACTATAAAAATAATGTCATGTCATATAAAATCCTTATAAATACTTTGGTTGTTATGAGGAGAGGTGTGCAGTATTTAGTAAAAGCTGATTGAAGACTCAAGGAACTCATCATTTTAAGGTAGAAGAGACTAGAGCATATGTATAAGCAGAAGGAAGAAGCTAGAGTTGAACAGGAGTTAATGGTATAAAGGAGGGAAGGTTTAAATGATGAGCTGAGGCTCTTGGTAGACTGAGCTCATGGTCAAGGTATACACGTTAACCTTGAACAGGAGGAACATTTCTTCCTTTGGACAGGTGGGAATAAGAGAAAAGAAATGCAAATATAGATATCTTGTTATGAGGTAGAGGGGCTTGGGAATTAAGAGCAGTCATGTTTACATTTTCTTCTGCTGAAGAAAGGAGATAGAGTAGGAAATTTGGAGAGTTAGTGATTTGGAATAACTGCTGGAGGAAAAAGAATAGGTAGCTGAAAAAAATTCAAATACAAAAGGCATTGTGTCCTTTGGGTTTAGAAACCACACATTTAGATAGGCACCAAAAAGATGTTGTGAAGCTTGTATCAATTGTACAACTCGGAATCTCTGGTGTGGGAACTTGAGGCAGGCCAAAGGATCTTTCCAGGGAATGAACTTCTCAGGGCAGATATAGTTAAATATCTTCATAATTATAAGTGTTTTAAAAACATACTGGAGTCAAGATTTTGACTTTAAAAATATGAAATAATTTGTGGCCTCTTAGTTTTTGAAAATCTGCCTAAAATTCTTCCTTCTTTGTAATAAGAAAATACAGCAAACTTATCAATTAAAACTTTTATCAGTCATTTGCAATTGAAACATTCTCTTTTAAGTAAACTTACTCTCTGTAGGGGAAATGTTAAAACTCTTAATTTCTCCCTCCTCCTTTCTTTAAGCTGATAAGATGGGGCAAAGAAAATTATTGACCTCAGATATCTTAGCACTTGTCCACACTCCCTCCCTCCACCCCCAACAGTTCCTCTTTCCCTTTTCTTATTGATGACATCTTCCTTTGTGTCATATCCTCCTCCTTCTCCCTCTTTTGGACTCTGTTTTGCTAGGTGCCATACACCTACTTTGTGTTCATATTCCTTGGTAAATAAGCTCACACAATTTGGCCTGAATTGTTGAACATTTATGGGAAGATGGGACTGATGAGAAGAATAAAATATTTAACATGTATGCCAAATATACACATTACAAAAGGTGCTATGTTGATACCTTCTCATTTAAATATTTGTAAATGTCTTTAAATTATTTAACAATGGAACTATACAACCTGTTGCTATCTTTCAAAAGGAAGCAATATAGATATTCCTGGAGATAATACAGAATTCATGGAGTTTCCTTAGGGAAGTTGATGGCAAGATTCAGAATACATCACCAAGAGGTGATACTCAGTGTGAATGATCTCACAGAATTGCAGATCCTGCATATCTCCCCCCTATCCCACGTGTGAGTGTGTGTGTGTGTGTGTGTGTGTGTGTGTGTGTTTCCTGCACCTGGAATCCTGAACCTGGAATAATTATTTTCCCTACTGAATAGCATGGCAGCATATATACAGCTTTATTTAAACATTTGTTATTGTAGTTAATATTTGTGGGATCTTTGTGAGCAAGGTTTGTGTATTGGTCACTTATATAGCAAACAGGACAGAGTGGTCCACAAAAATATTAAGATTCTGATAACTAGAGACAACATGTAGTAGAAATAAAGTGCCAAAGATCCTTTGAATATTGAAAGGTATTATTTCTGGGAGAAGTGATAAACATGAAAATAGCTAAGATAGCAGCAGGAAAAATGATAGAGAATTAGGTAATCTAGAAGTTTGATAATGAGTTTGACATTCCAAAAATGCTGCTTTCCTGGGAAAACAGTGAGTTTTGAAAAATATCTATATATTTCTATACATGTGTTGGAGGAGGGGTGGAGACATATCAGGATATTGCAAAATTGCTAAATGCTGTGATAAGGAATCCAGGTTTAATTCCTTAGTGAGTTTTGAAAATATTTCCTGTGTTTTATGTATTTATAAACTATATTCTATAGCATTTTAAAAACTAACTCTAAAAATATTTGTTGACAATGGATATGGCTTGGGAGAGTAGACTGGTGTTGAGAGCTAATGCTTAGAAGGTTTAAATCCATATCAATGGAAAAGCACACAATATATTTCTAGAAGTTTCCCAAATCTCTGAGAGAATTCATTCATTTAGCAAACATTTTACATTTCATGTGCCCAGACTACCCTTTTTCAAATAACTATACTGTGCTGCCTAAACAAATGTTCTTAAAGGCTTGCTTACATTCCCAGTACTTTTTATAACCCAGATGAGTATTTGGTTATGGGTACTTTAAAATAGTCCCAAGCTAAAGATCATTATGTTGGTGCTGTTTGGAAAAGAATCACATAAAAAAATCTTATCATTCCATTTTACTGTTGTAATACCACACACTCACAAGATCAGATAACATAGAAATATTCTAAAGAATTTGTCATAATGTGTTCATGGAGGTGTTATCAAAGGCTTTCCTGGTACATTGCACAGTCTTTTTTACAAAATTATTGGGAGAAATTTCTTTCAGTTATTACTATCAAGAAGAATTATTGCTTTTTTGAGCCAGTAGTTTGTTTTCATCCCACAGAGACTGATGGTGTCATTTCATTTCTCCTCCATACACTGGCTGCTAAGAAAATATTTTGGCTTATCTGGAGCAAGTGACATGCCCACGCTATATCTCATCCCTGACTGCAGGTTATGTCCCTAATCTTGTTTCAATTTTCTAAAAAATTACTTGTAATTCGTCTTTTCTTGGATTTTATATCTCTGTGATGTCTTTAAAAGTTTTTGTAAAAGATGAGGGCATATAAATACACATATGTGCCCACAAAGATAATAGTTTGCAATATTTCAAAGTTTTTGATTGCCCCAGAAATCTCTTTCCCATGACAAGATAAGCCCATAAGATTAGACTGTAGCTCTCAACTTCTCCTGTACTTCTATCTTACCCAGTTTGGGAACAGATATCTCCAGGAAAGGAGCTGTACAAACAATGCCAATAGGAACAGGGCGAGCTCTTTGAAGAGCTTTCAGTTGAACATTATGCAAGGCAAAGTGAGAGAAGATGATGCTTCAGGGATCCTCCATGTCTTAATCCATGCTAACTTCAAAAGATAAATGAGAGAAGCTGGCTAGAGAAGAGATGGTCTAAACACCCTGAGGATGGTAAAAATTCCTTCAAAGCAGATAATTAATGAGTATGATGAAGAACAGGATGCTACAGCAAAACTTTTAAATACCCTGAGAAGAGAAGATGTGTTATGAACCTACTATATGCCACCCTGGACCTCTATTAACATGACCGTACCCAATCTTCAAGACAACTCTTCCAAGAAGGAAGTCAATATTCCTACTTTTCAGATGTGGAACTCTAGGCTTAGAAATTCCCCAAAGCCATAGCAGTAAATAGAACAAGATCTTGAACTGATGGTGTCTGGCTATCTTCTTCAAGACCACCTGTCATTCTAAGTCATCTGCTCAGAGGTGGTACTTTTAAAGACCAGTGAAGGCTTTAAAGAACTTACATTGTCTTCACATGACAGTGGAACAGGCTTCCCCTATTCCATAAAAAAGTCCTCAAGAAATACCCCTTACTGCCACTGCTTTCTCCTCTTTTCATATCTTCTGATCTCTTCTTTCTCTTTTGCTCTCGGCCATAAGATACTGAATCCATCTGATCCACACATGCTTAGGGTTGCACCTTGCCCTTATTTGGCATAGACATGTACCTCTCGGTGACTGTCCATGGACTCAATTCTCACAATTATTCTCATCAGTAATTTTTATCTGTAATTATGTCCCCATTTTGAAACCCCTTCTCTTCTCTTAAGTTTCTGCCACACATAGCTGGGAATAAGGGCAGAGAATGGAAGAGTAGCCATGAGTGGGAAGCAAGGATCTAAGTTAAACCATTAGAAATTATGGCCTAATGTACACATATTATGAAATTAAGGACATATCTCTATTAGATGTTGGTTTCCTTGCTCATCAAACCATATTCTAAACCTGCTAATTTGTGAGCTTTTTAATGTCAGGGGTTACCTTAATTCATAGCTTAATTCCTTCCTAAATGAATATTTGCATTTTAGCATACATGCTGATAAAACAGGAGTTAAATGTTTTGTCACTGTCTCTTTGTTGAGTACCTATTTTGATCTGAAAACTATTGTATGTACATTTCAAAACTATTTCACATTTGAAGGACATATATACAAATACATAGTTTTTTACTTTATATAGTATTCTGTAAGTGAAATTTCATTGTGGATTAGATACCTAAAAAGTTGCAAAAATGAACGAAGCAATAATTAATGCATACAAATGAGGTGTTTTGATTATTTTTCCTCTGAAATGGTTATAGTCTGGAAATTCTTCACTCTACTTAATCTAAATTTAAATGTAATATGAATGATTTGATTTAAATATTTAAATAACCATGGATTCTGTTTCAGACATCAATAGTTAATTGAAGAGTAAAACAAAATAACATTAGGGGAAAAGATGTGCACATCAATTAACATAGCATATTAGATTTACAAATATCACTTTCCATTTTGGTGATTGATCAGTGTAAATAAAGTACTGTGATGAGTTCTTGTTGACTTTGGGTTAATTATGACTGTGGTGTTCAGTAGCAGTAAAGTAATAAAGCATACAATGTATCATAATTATGATAAGTTAATCACACTTTGGGGACACAGAGATGACTCAGTGCATTTCATTTCACAGGGTAGATTAGTTTATGAAAATCTTGTCCCTGAAGGCCCTCTGAATCTTATCTAAAGCACATTCAGAGTTGAATAAATGTTTATGTTAACTATATAGTAATCATAACAAATTGCCAATCAGTGTGAACACAGTTTTATACATAAGAAGAGAGCTAAATAGGTGTAAGAAAATGTTCCATGCCCTCAAAATCCTTCCCAAATTCAAGATTTTATACTTTGGAATTAATAAATAAATAGTATTGGGAGATTTGAGACTTAAGCAAGGAAGTTGCAATTTTGAATATATTAATAGTCTCTTTAATACCTTAGTTCAATTAGATTATACATCCAAGTTCACTTTGCTTATGACAAAAACTAATATTTTTATATTAAGTAAAATAGATATAGACTAATTATAACTAATTATAACTACTTTTTAGATGAACAATCTAAAACTCACCTTGCTTATAATTTATTTTTAGGTAGTATTCAGATACCTTAATACTTGTAGTTCCTTACCTGATTCTTGATTAATAACTATCTCCTGAAGTCCAGGAAGCAATAACTGGGAACTTATCAAAATTCAGATTCCCAGGTCCACACTCAGTTACTCCTTTTTGTTAGGTCTAGATTTAGGTCCTACTATCATAAGCTATTTCTATATAAGTTATTGGGAAATTACACTTTTCAAAACACTCATCTTTACAAAATCACCTCTAAACAGTTTTTTTTTAAATCATGCATGCATCTTAGTGGAAACTTTTTAGCATTTTCAATATATGCATATTGACTTTTGAAATATATACATGTAACACAATTAACATGTATTTAATATCAAGAGAGCTTATCATTTTTATAAAAAATTAATGCACATTTATGTATATTGTTTTATTGTTGCATAAATCTTTATATATACATAAATACACACATTCTCTGACATATATGTGTGTGTGTGTGTGTGTGTGTATATATATATATATATATATATATATATATATATATAGCATTGCATTTCATTTTTAGATAGCAGGCTCAAACAGGTTCTCAATAACATTTATTATTTGAATAGTTAAAATTTCAAAAGTTTATGAGTAGATTTTATACGACTTTAATATTATAGAGAGTACCTTTTATAATGTTGGATACGTTCTTCAAAAATGTCATTTAAAATTCATGTCAAAATATACTTTGAAAAATATTTGTCTAAGAAATTTCCCATTAGATGAATATTTCCATTTCCACTGATGTTTGTCTTCTTGAATGTGACATTGAAATGTAATATCACTTTATTTTTTAAATTAGATCATGAACAGCTCAGGCATCTTCTCATCGACCAATGTTGGGATAGCTTCATCAATGAGAATTCTGCTTTCCAGTTTAATTCTCTGAGTCATATACAAGGTATAGAATGTCTGCCTTATATTCTGTCATTATGTATACTACTACATTTAAGATTTAATGCTTCTTTCCATTGTCTTAATAAATATTTGATACAAATTAAAATACAATTTAAAATTTTTGAAACGAATTTATGTAAATTGATAGAAAATCATGGATAGTGTAAACTTTATGCATCTGTAGAGCATTTACATTGTTTTTCTTTTGAAATGTAGCACCTAAGTAACTCTTGCCAAATATTTTACTTTTGTATTTTTCTTCCTCCTCTTCTTCCCCTTCTTCTCTTTCTTTTTCTCTTCCTCTTTCTTCTTTACCTTCTTTACCCTCCTTTTCCTTCTCCCTCTTCTTCCTACTTCAATGAACTGGATCTTATTATGTTGCCAGTTGCCTTAGCCTCCTATTTTTGAAATTTTGAATGTTTGTAAGTCATGCCACTTAATACTTGGGTGTGTGTGAGTCAAGGAAAATTTTGGAAAATTAAAAATAACTAGTGTGCTAAGACTACTCGATCTCAGGAAAAATAATTACATCTTTGCATAGCTAATGATTACTTGCAAATGTATTACAAGTTGTACATATGTTTCTTCTGTACATTTAACCCATGTGAATATTAATGAATAGGAAAACAATCTAAGATATAATGAAGTTGCTTAAAAATCCAAAGCTCAAAAATTATGAATTTGCTTAAAATATTTTTAAATTACAAAAAATGATTTTGGTTTATATAATAAAGGACAAATTTTGTTAATGTAGTTAATGCAAACATACTAATTGAAATCATGACTATTAGCATCCTTCTGAAAGGGTTAATGACCTTCTTCCATTTACTATAGTTGCTTATTCTTGAGTATTATTGATTTATCTAATTTAATGCAAAATTTCATGATATAGGTATTATTATTCTCATTGAATTGAGAAAATTGAAATTCAGAAAAATTAACTTACACAGAATCTAAACACTTGTTTAATGGCAGAGGTGAATTGCCTATGTCTGATTTCAAAATCTTTGCTTTATATTTCTTTTTAAATTTTTTTTGTAGTTGTAGAAGGACAGAATACCTTTATTTTATTTGTTTATTTGCTGCTGAAGATGGAACCTAGTGCCTCATACATGCTAGGCAAGCACTCTGCCACTGAGCTACAGCCCCAGCCCCTGCTTTATATTTCTTTGCAATGCATTAAAAGGAGTACAAACAACAGTTTGTAAAGGAGAAAATAGAGATGGCAAAAGAATGGTTGAAAATATATTTAGTGCCATTTTAACCAAATAGACACTGATCTCTGGTTATTAATGACATCGATGTTAAATAATTTAATTAACATAGATGTTTAATTAATAAATATTGATTTAAACAATGACTACCTAATTATTCTTTTTTCTTTGTTTTGTTTGTTTTGCAATTTTGTATTTTTTTGTATTTTAATGGCACTACCAATGTTAAAGTTTCTATGTGAAACTGGAAAAAACAGTGCTAATAGGAATATAAATCATTGCATAGAGTCTAGAAAGCACTTTGTGTAATGTATAGAATGAAACTCTGAAATGATCATTATTTAATACCAATACCAATTCTGGTGAAATATATTTTAAAAATAATCAAAATATGGTTGATTCATGCCAAAATATATTTGATATTGCATCTTCTATGATAGCAAAAAGCAATTGAAAACAGCCTTAATGCCAAATAATAAGTTTGTTATATTTGTAGAAACATTTAATTCATCTGTGTATACTTAGTTTTACTTACTTATTAAATATATAAGTCATTTTATTTTTTTTCAAAATTTCTTCCATTTATTCTACAAATGTTTTTTTTTCCCATTGTGAAATCAATGGAAAATTCAACTACATTTTTTTTCTTCTCTATGTTTAATAGGGAAATATCACAGATGGGTAGGCAACTTTTTATTTCATTTTGCCTTTCATTATTCAGGGATATTCATTTTCTTAATTCCTTTCACTTCTCTTCTTGTTGAACAATAATAGTCATTCTGTTGCTATTTGTTTTTGCAGTGTAACATCCTATATTTGGATCATATACATTTTGTTCCATGGATCAGTAGTTTAGGTCTTGTGACAGTGCCATAGTTTAAACCCCATGGTTTTGTTTTATTATTCTATTTCTTTCTTTACAGTTTCTTTAAAATTATTTATTTCCTCTCTTCATCTATTTATCTTTCTGTAAAAACTTTAGAATAACTTTTTTTATCAAATTCCAAAATAAATCTCAGTAACATATTGCAGTTACATTAAACCTATAGACAAACTTGGAGAGAACTATATCTTTATGATATTTAATCTTCTTATTCAGAACTATTCATTTTCTTAATATTTTGCAGTATACTATTTATAAATGTCAATAAAGCCCATGTTTGCATGACAAAATTATAAAGCTTTCAGTAGCAGTACTATTGTTTTAAATAATCCAGTTAGTAATTACATATAATGCAATTTCTATACAACATAGAAACCAAGAATTTTTTGTCCCTATATTAATATTTCCAATTTGATAAGTAGTGGTTAAATGCACTTATTTAATTATGACTTATATTGCTTTTATTGTCTTCAAATAGGTTTCAAATTTAATCCAATTTTCTGCTGGATTCCTTATTGACTTTTCTAGCTTCCATTATGAGTTGATTGTTATGATAAACAATGTATACCCTGCCTGTGTAGAGTATAGTTCAAGATGTACTCCCTACCGCTCTATATAATAAAATCTCCAAAGGGGCTTATTTTCTAGGAATTCCTTGTTTTCTCTGACATTCTTATATGCTATAATATTAGTCTTAGGGGTTTTTTTTCTACTGAATTAGGGATTATAAACATTAAAATTACAACAAAAATGGGAGCTCAGCTTCTTATACTGCTATTGACATTTTTTGAGACATTGGGACATTTTTGGCCATACCGTAAAACTTTCCTTTAGAGATATTATCCTGAACAAGAAAAGCACTTATAATCCTAAAACTAAGTTTTTCTACTTCAACATGCAACATTTCCTTGGTGATATATAGTTATATGTTCCCTAAATGTGAATGGTGCTGCTTCATTCCATGGCAGGAGCTATTCAATTCACCTTTCCTATCTAAAGCTGACTTTACCAAAATTGTGGCCTGTATGTGACTAAAGGATATGAAGAAAAATAATTTCTGTAAACATTGCTCATATTAACTTCTTTCATAAATTTTTAATTCCTTTGTACTTATGATGTCATTTAGACCTATATATAGTTAGATAGTGACCTAGACTAGAACTCTAGCCATTGACACTACTGTTTTCTTACTGGAAAAAAGCATTTATATCATCTTTATTGCTCTTTAATTTCTGGTTATGTGTAGATAGCTAAATACTTCATTTTATTTTTAGCAGATTTGTAGTTCTTTTTGTTATCTTTCAAAACTGATGATAAGATCTAGGCAGGAGGAAAAGAAATGGTGTTTCTATCAGTGCTAAATATTAGCTTGCCAGTCTTCACTTTGAAACTTTTGTCTATGAACTTAATTAGGTTGAGTAACCAAGAATGAGACAAGACTGAATGTAAATTGTGATTTCAGAGGACATCCTTCTACAAAGTTGATAAATTTATAAGACTTCCTGTCCTTTTTCTCTCTTTTATGGGCAAGGAATCAAATGGCACTGAAGCAAAATCAAGATTAAATCTTTGAAACAAATCTTACCTGAAACATCTTCCTGGGTCCTCTGATTATAATATTTCAAAAAGGGCAATGGATTAGCATTATTACATATTATACTGTAACACTAGAGAAGGAGGTGTCACTTTATAAATACATACACATAATTTGATATAGAACCTAGAAAGGTTGCCAAGGTACAAGGATTGAGAATTAGGTTTGTAGGCAGAGAATGTATGTTCTGGTTTTGACTGAAACATATAATCTATATTAACTCAGGCTAATTTTATTAATTTATTCATATACATATTACATGATAATTTATGATCTTTCCATATATTGTTTCATTAATTAATTTATCTATAACCAGTATCTTACTTAATTTTTTTTTAGTTCACAATATGTTATTATCAGATCAGGGTAGCCTCTTTCTCTGTTCTTAATATAATACATCAAAACCCAGATTTTTAAATAATAAATTTGATGCTTTTATCTAAAAAAATAGCCCATCAACAGCATAGAATAAAGACAAAATTCTGCCAGTAACCTTATCATTTTATCTGAGGACTTTAATTATTACTGTTTCACATGTGCTTTATGATAAACTATTTTTCTTCCTACTTACTACATGCCTATAATATTTAAATGGTGATACATATTACTCAACTTAAATGATTATTTTCACAAAATGATTCCATAAGTGTTCGAGAGAGGACTTCATAGTTACAATTATTTGGTTTTAATTCACAGCCAAGCTATATTATTGGCTGTGAATTAAAGCTAAAAATCCTTCTCCAAAATAATATATAATTTGTCCCTTAGTTTATGATGTTGTATTTTTAAGTAAAATTTTTATTTAAATTAACTAATGAAACAATATATGGAAAGGTCATGAATAGATCATGCAGTATGTATATGAATAAATTAATGAAATTACCCTCAAAACCAGAAAAGTATACTTTTAAGCAATGTGAGTTGGGCCAAGAAACTATTCTAATTCAGCATTAATCTAGGTAGTAAATGTGGCAACAATAAACTGCATTTCAAGCATTTGATATAAGGATACACACACACACACACACACACACACACATGCTAAATCCCTATTCTACCACTGAGCTACCCCACAGCCGTGAGATATACAAATTTAGGGTACTTTTGTTTTTATTGCCACTGCTGTTGGTTTCATTATAAATATTGTTGTTGTTCTAATTTTGCAATCCCTTACATGAACAACAGAAATTGCTCAAAGAAGGTGTATTTTAGAATTTACTAGCTTTAAATGCAACAACCATGTTTTCTGTTATTACTCATTTAAGTAACAAAGGGTAAAATGACAGCTTTTTAAAAGAATATATCAATAATTTCTTGGTAGTGAAACCAAGTTCATCCAGAAATAAAAGCTACTGCATTTAAAAAGGTTCATTACTGATATGGTTTCCAAAAGTAAAATAAATATATTTCCATAACAGAAACAGACTAAAATGTATTAAAAATTATATATCATTATATAAACAAAGTGCCGTTATCACAATCACCATTTAAGAGAAGTGTGCTTCAGAGAAAATTTCTTTGTAATAAAATATTTTCCTGAGCCAGTAACTAGTTCATAGAAACAGTGATTTGCTGACAAGGTTACAGGGAACTCTACCCTGTCACCAATTAATATAACTGCAGGCAAGAAACTTACCCTCTAGACCTTTTGAGTTTTCTCATTTTAAAATATGTCACTTGGCACTTCCAGCTTCTACTCAGCAATGTTCAAGTGTTTGGCAATGGAAAAGATATTGTTCCTATTTTACAACACAATAAAATGATGAAAAATATGAACCTTCATGATTTAAAAAAAAAAATCACATAATTGAAGTCATAGGAAAATCAAGTCACCTAAAAATCTAAGCCAAGACAGGTACCTTCAGAGCTATACTAACTGCAAGTTTTATGGATAAAACTACATTGGCACATTTGGAAGATGTAGGGATCTATTGAAACACAATGTGCATACAGCTAGGGAAGGGGCAAGAAAACTGAGAAGGACAAGTCCTAAAGATCAGGGACGTGATTACTGGCTAAGAATGAAACTTACTCAGAACACCAGAAAACACTGCCCTCACAATTCCACTGCTAGATTAACAAATATTGTATGCCAACTAGCACTGAATGAGTTGCAAAAAAGCTGATTCTATATGAGGTAAAGTGCATGGGAAAAGTTAAAGCTGAGAATGAAGTTGACATTGAGAAAAAGCCTTTGGTAAAGTTAGCCCCCACACTAAGCACAATTCTATCAATCTCAGCTGTTTTAGTCAACTTTTTCACTGCTGTGACCAAAAGACCTGACAAGAGCAATTAGAGAAGGAAAGGTTTATTTTGGTGCTCATAGTTTCAGAGGTCTCAGTCCATATATGGCCGACACCATTTCTAAGGGCCTGAGATGAGGAGAACATTATGGTGGAAGAGTATGGAAAAGGAAAGCAGCTGGGAACATGGCACCAGGAAGCAAAGAGAGACTAAGCTCAGTTCACAACATATATAACTCAAAGGTACTTCCCCAATGACCCACCTCCTCTAGGTTCACCCTACCTACCTACAGTCACCACTTGGTTAATCCCTATCTGGGATTAATGCAGTGATTAGGTTAAGGCTCTCAAAGCCCAATCATTTCACTTCTAAACTTTCTTGCATTGTCTCACACAGGAGCTTTTGAGGGACACCTAATATATAAACCATAACATTCCACCTCTGGCCCCCAAAGCTCATGCTCATATAATAATGCAAAATGCATTTAATCCATTTTCAAGAGTCCTCTAGTCTCAACAGTGTTAGCATTGCCCAAAAGTCCAAGTCCAAAGTTTCCTCTGAAACTTAAGGCAAACTCTCAGCATAAGCCCCTGTAAAAAACCAAACCAAACCAAACAAATCCAGTTATATATTATCCAATATATAAAGACACAAAGTAAACATTTCCATGTGAAGAAATGGGGGCATAGAAGGAAAGGATGGGACCAAAGCAAGACCATAATCCAGCTGGGCAAATAAATTCTCTAGCTCTACATCTAGCATCTGGAGCACATGGCATTGTAATGTTCTCTCCAAAAGGCTGATGTAGCTCCACCCCTATGGCTTTGCTGGTTGCAGGCTACATGACCCCTCTCTTGGCTTGTCTCTAATAGATTCCTGCAATATTCATGGGCAGACATCCCACAGTACCGGCATTTTTTAATCTCAAGGATCTCCACTGCAGCTTCACTTTCCTTCTCACTTGTCCACACATCACTCTCTCGGAGGCTGCCTACAGAGACTCTGACCCTGGGGTACTTGGCCTAGCCTCCCAAGCCTTCTTTTAAAATCTTGGTAGAATGACCCCCAAATGACTCCAGCATCCTGCAGTCCTGCAGAACCAACACCATGTGATTGACATGGAGGTCTGCCACCATCTTGAGCAGTAGTCAAGCCTCCGGGGACAATGGCTACATTAGCCTCTGCATACCTGAGTGGCTGAGCACCTGAAGCAACTTCCTAGGTAATGCTGTGCAAGCAGAGTGCCCCATTGTACTCTTCTCAAAGGAATTTTTACTTTTACTCCCTTAAGCCTCAGAAGTGTGTGGTCTTGCCAATTCCTGAATTGCCCTCAAACCATCTTTATTAGGTCTCTGGGCAAAGTCTTTAATATTTCTTTAGTGGCTGTAATGTCTTTAACAACTGCAACTTATTCCAAATTTTAGTAGCAGTTTTCTGGCCAAAGATTTTCAAATCTTTCTGCTTTGCTTTCTGCTCTTCTGATTATCATAATAAACTTGGCTAAAAGCTGCCAGCAATATCCATGCCAACACCTAAATCCTATACTGCTTAGCAATTTCTTCCACCAGATTAAGAAGTCCATTGAATTTAATAAATTCAGCCACACAGAAAGTTTCAGGACATGAGCTAAATGCAGACAACTTCTTAGCCAGAACGTAACTCCAATGGCCTCTCATCCAATTTCCACTGGAGTTCTCCTTTTCCTCTGAGACCTCATGAGCCCAGTTTTTACTTTCCTCAGTCCTGTCGGTGTTCTGATCTTTTGAACTCCCGCCAGACTTGCTCATTAAGCTCTGTTTACAACAATCTAAAGCTTTTCCAGCTTGTATCCCTAAACTTTTCAAAATTCCTCACAAATTCCAAAAAGCTCCAAAAGCTTCTAAACCACAGGTAATTTCTGTTTTAGTCAGCTTTTGCACTGCTGTGACCAGAACAATTAGAGGAGGAAAAAGTTATTTGAGGGGCTCACAGTTTCAGAGGGCTCTGTTCATAGAAGACCAACTTCATTGCTCTGGGCCTGAGGAAAGGCTGAACATCATGGTAGAAGTATGTGGTGGAGGATAGCGAGGGAGAGGGAGCTTGTACCAGGAAGGAGAGGGAGAGGGAGAGAGGGGGAGAGAGAGAGAGAACTCTCTGCTCATAACAAATATACTCCAAAGGAAAGTTCCCAATGACCTACCTACATTCATGCCACACCCTAATTACCTATAGTCACCACTCAATTAATCTCTATCAGGATTAAGGCTCTCATAACCCAATCATTTCATTTCTACTTTTTCTTGCATTGTCTCACATGAACTTTTAGGAGACACCAAATATCTAAATCATATCAACCAAAAAATCATGAGGAGTATAAAAGACAAGAAGAACATTACACACTTTAAGAGGAAAAACAAGGATAGAAACCAAACTTCAACATGAAACAGTTTAGTGAGAACTATGGGACAGGACATTCAAAGAAGCAATGACTAATGTAGTTACATTTTGATTGGAATAAATGGACAAGGTGATAGATTAGATGGGTAATTTCAGCAATGAGATGAAAATTTTTTAAACTAACATGGAAATACTAGAAATGAAAACACAGAAACAGTGAGAAATAATGTTTCTAGTGATCACAAGAGTAGATTTGACATAACCAAGAATCAGTAATCTCCAAAAATTGTCAGTAGAAATAGCAGTAATTTATAGATAAAATAAGAGAAAAAAGAGCACTGAAGAGTTGTGAGCTGTAATGAGTCTAAAGTATAATAATTGCAATTTTAGAAGGCAAAGAGATTGTAGGACCAGTGCAGAGGAAAGAAAAAATATTAGAAAAAATAATAGGTGAGTATTCACAAACCTTGGGAAATCATATTTAATCTGCTGAAAACAATGTAAATAAAGTCTTAGACGTTCCTTGATTAGGGGAAAAAAAGACATTACACAGACAAAAATAAAGACTTTTGAAAACTACAAGGTAATGTAGAGATTAAAGAAAAAATAATACTGTCAGTCCAGAAGTCTCTACATACCAACAATATCTTTCAAGATACAGAATTAAAGATTTCTTCAGATCAATGTACAAAGCCCAATTACATTTCTAATTTTAGCAAAAGACCATTAGAACTTGGCATTAAAATGTCATTTACAATATCAAAAAAGAACACTGCAATATTTCTATAAAAATCTAACAAAATGTGCAGATTTCACATACTGAATACTATAAAATGCTGATGAAAAAAAATCCAGTAAGGTTATATAAATGGAAGATTTATTATGTTCATTGATAGGAAAACTCAGTATTGTTAAAATGTTAGTGCTCCCCAATTTGATGTATTGATCAAATACCTTCCCCTTCTATTTCCTATTAGATTTTTTTATGAGTATTCACAAACTGATTCTAAAATATACATGAAAAGACCAAACAACTAGAATATAAAAATAAAATTTTTATGAAAGATTAGCAAAATTGGAAGACTTAACACTAATACAGTTTTAGATAACCTACATAATTTTTGTTGGTTAAACATAGACAGAAATTTTATATTGAACAAAGATAAACACAATCATATGAGCATAAGAGAAAATCCAGATGTAAACACACACACAATTAACTGAGTGATTTGAGTTCTTAAGAAATACTAAATATCTAATTGAGACAAGGAAGATCCACTGATGGATGATCAAATAAGCTGCCAAAATTCATAGACAAAGAGAATATATTTTTAAATTAATTAATAATTAATTTATTATACAGTAGAATGCATTTTGACATATAGTACACAAATGGAGCACAAGTTCTCATTCCTCTGGCTATACATGGTTCAGAGTCACTCCACTAGTGTTATCATACATGTATATAGGGTAATAATGTCTGTCTCTTTCTACTGTCCTTCCCATCCCCACAACCCCATCCTTACCCTAACTCCCGTCTACACAAACCAAAGTTCCTTCATACTTCCCTACCCACTCCTCACCCATCCTGTTAAGGACTGCTCTATATATTTACTCACTGTGGGACATACCTAGAATGTTCCTTTCTTGTGGCTAGAATAAGCATTAGAGGACAAATGGAGATTCAAAACTATCTCTTAAGTTTTCCACTTATATATTATCATCTAAACCACATTTCATTGGCCAAATTAAGTCACATATGGTCATGCTTAATATCAGTAAAAATGAGACGTATTCTCTGTCTACCTTAACATGGGAGACAATAAAGTTAAATCAAAATCAAAGCAAAGGCCATGATTATATAATTACAATAAAAAGGAAGAAAAAAGAGAGATCCAATATGGCGGTGGGCGCTGAGAGATCAATTCTGTGACCTCTTCAGCTGCGCGGGCAAAGGGAGTCTTAAACTGACTGAATGCTGTTTGCTCAGAATCACTTGGCAATGCTGGGCTGAAGTGGACTGAGGGCGAGCAATTTGCGCTCCTCAGAGCCCACATTGAGCCTGGAGCTGGTGAATTCAGGCTGCCCGCGCGCAGTCTCTGGTTGATTGTCTGCGTCTTGCCGCCAAACCGCCGCGACTCAGCGCTACAGACACTCCAGCAGAATAGAGAAACAACTCTTCAGTTCCTCCGTGAATCTTTTGAGGTGATACCAACCGAGCCTCCATAGGCAGCGGGCACAGGATTGAGACAGGGCCTGGGAGAGCTGGTCCGGACCCACCCTTCACATCGGACACCCGGCACAGGGAACAAACGGCCGCCCTTCACATTGGACACCACCATGGCAGAGAACTGACGTCACCAGAATTCAGTGGAGGGGATAGCTTCATCGAAACTGGTGACTTGCAGGTGTATGACCCCGGGGCCCATCATCTTCACACAGCAGGGAAATCTCAAGGGCCCTCCCCCCAGCTCTCCCGTGAGCGTGATTGTCAGACCGAGGGAGTCAGGAGTAGCGCCTGACCCCCGGCTACGGAGGTCTTTTACGCCAGCTCCCAGGGGCATGGCTACCAGAGGGAAGCAGGCAAAATAAGCTGACAGTTCCCAGCCCCGCGCTCCACAACCTTGGGGTCTGGGGGAATGGCAAACAGAGAGAGGGTGCCCAGTCGTTCAAGAAAATAGGGCTCCCGGGAGCGGCAGACCCGGCGTGTAGTCAGTTTTGTGGTGAACGCCACCCATGAGTGGGGCTTGGCTGGAGGAAAAGCGGGGAAGTGGCTGGAGACCAGGAAAGGCCCTGGGCACCCAGGATTGGAGAGCTGCCCAGTGGGGGAGGAAGAGTCGCCTCACAGGGATTGGTTCCTGCATATGGAGAGGAGAAGCTTGGCCTGGTGGGCACAGCTCCACCTACTGGAAGAGAAGTTAATCAAACTCTAAGACTGCATTATTTTTTTCTTCTTTTTTTTTGTCTTTTCAATTTCCTTATTCCCCTTTTCTTGAATTCTACTTATTTACTCTCATTCTCTTTAGCAACTTCTTCTCTCCCCTTCTAATACCTTTCCTCCCAAGCACTACAACGCTGTTTATGTGTAATTTACTAAATGTGTATAGGTAAATGTTCCAAGGCATTATATAGTGCTACCAATTCCCTAGCTACCCCCAAATACTCCAGACCCATTCTCCTGTTAATATCCCTTGTCAATCTTCCAAGGTTGCCAAGATATACCAACCTCTATACCATCACATCACTTGACCTAAACATAAGTCCCAAGACAAAACCACAGATCGCTATATGCCATCGGAATCCATACGCATTACATGAAATGAACGAATCTGCTTTAAAGTGCAATAAAATTCATCATCTCTAGTCATAGTCTCCCATCACAAAGGAGAGACCCCAGAGATACACAAAACCAAAATGAATTTATAGGAGTAAACAGTAACTTAGCAGTCAAACAGAGCCGGAAGTAATATGAGCATCATGAAAAAGCAAGGAAGAAAAGGAGTACAAACAATGCAGGACAGCCTAAATCTATAGGAGAACCTAGAGGCATCAGAAAAATGGTCAAATAAAGAACTCAAGGAATACCTTATACAGATGGAATGGAATCTTAAAGAGGACATGAGACAGCAAATTCAAACAATGAAAGAACACATTAAAAATAAATTACATAAACAGATTCAAGAAGCAAATAAGAAACTTTACCATGAGATAGAGATTATAAAAAAAAATCAAACAATAATCCTAGAAATGAAGGAAACTATAAACCAAATTAAAAACTCAAACGAGAGTATCACTAGCAGAGTGGAGCAAGTAGAAGTCAGAACGTCAGACAATGAAGACAAAATATAACATCTTGAAAAGAGTCTAGCCAACTCAGAAAAGCTGGTAAGAAATCACGAGAAAAACATTCAAGATATATGGGATAACATAAAAAAACCAAACTTAAGAGTCACCAGGATAGAGGAAGGTATAGAGGTCCAAACCAAGGGAATGAGCAATCTGTTGAATGAAATAATTTTAGAAAATTTCCAGATATAAAAAAGGAAACAGATGTACAAATTGTAGATGCATACATGAAACCGAGCATACAAAATCACAGTAGACCAACTCCAAGACACATTGTTATGAAGATATCCAACATACAGAACAAAGAGAGAATATTAAAAGCTACAAGAGAAAGGAGGCAGATTACATTCAGGGGTAAACCAATAAGGTTAACGGCTGATTTTTCATCAGACGCTGAAAGTGAGAAGATCCTGGAACAATGTATTTCAAACACTGAAAGACAATGGATGCCAACCAAGAATTTTGTATCCAGCAAAATTAAGCTTCAGGTACGACAACGAAATAAAAATCTTTCATGATAAACAAAAGTTAAAAGAATTTGCAGCCAGAAAACCAGCGTTGCAAAGCATCTTGAGCAAAACACTACACAAGGAAGAATTGAAAAACAATAACCAAAACCAATAGTGGGAAGTACCTCAGTAAAGCAAGAGTGGGGGAGAAAAAAAAAAGCTAATCATGGAGAAACAAACCAAATAAAAAAAAAGCGAAATAATCAAACATGACTGGAAGTACAAACCATATATCAATAGTAACTCTAAACGTTAATGGTTTAAACTCACCAATAAAGCAACATAGGCTGGTAACCTGGATTAAGAAAACAGATCCAAAAATATGCTGCCTTCAGGAGACACATCTGATTGGAAAACACATACACAGGCTGAAGGTGAAAGGTTGGGAAAAATCATACCACGCACACGTCCTCGGAAGCAAGCAGGGGTGGCCATCCTCATATTGAATAAAATAGACTTCAAGACTAAGTTAATCAAAAGGGATAAGGAGGGACATTAAATACTGTTAAAAGGAACCATTCACCAACAAAACATAACAATTATCAATATTTATGCACCAAATAATGGTGCTGTAACGTTTATAAAACAAACTCTCCTCAATTCAAGAATCAAATAGACCACAACACAATAATTATGGGTGAATTCAACAAACCTCTCTCACCATTGGACAGATCCTCCAAACAAAAGTTGAATAAAGAAAATATAGAACTCAATAACACAATCAATAACCTAGATTTAACTGACATATATAGAATATATCAACCATCATCAAGTGGATATACTTTTTTCTCAGTAGCACATGGATCCTTCTCAAAAATAGACCATATATTATGCCATAGGGCAAGCCTTAGTAAATATAAAGGTGTGGAGATAATACCAAGCATCTTATCTGATCATAATGGAATGAAACTGAAAATCAATGATAAAAGAAGGAAAGAAAAATTCTACATCACTTGGAAAATGAACAATATGTTACTGAATGATCAATAGGTTACAGAAGACATAAAGGA
>NW_026000249.1:24524886-24546587 GCF_001458135.2 Marmota marmota marmota
AATTCAAAATGGATCAAGGAGCTTGATATCAAATCAGACAGACTGCGTCTGATAGAAGAAAAA
Organism: Marmota marmota marmota; assembly: GCF_001458135.2. NCBI lineage: Eukaryota > Metazoa > Chordata > Mammalia > Rodentia > Sciuridae > Marmota > Marmota marmota. Next base: position 24,524,950 of record NW_026000249.1, read on the forward strand.
GTTGGCTCTAATCTACATATTGTGGGGTCGGGCTCCAAATTCCTTAATAGAACACCTATAGCACAAGAGTTATAAACAAGAATCAACAAATGGGACTTACTCAAACTAAAAAGATTTTTTCTCAGGAAGAGAAACAATAAGAGAGGTAAATAGGGAGCCTACATCCTAGGAACAAATTTTTACTCCTCACACTTCAGATAGAGCCCTAGTATCCAGACTATACAAAGAACTCAAAAAATTAAACAATAAGAAAACAAATAACCCAATCAACAAATGGGCCAAGGACCTGAATAGACACTTCTCAGAGGAGGACATACAATCATTCAACAAGTACACACAAAAAAATGCTCACCATCTCTAGCAGTCAGAGAAATGCAAATCAAAACCACCCTAAGATACCAACTCACTCCAGTAAGATTGGCAGCCATTATGAAGTCAAACAACAATAAGTGCTGGCGAGGATGTGGGGAAAAGGGTACACTTGAACATTGCTGGTGGGACTGCAAATTGGTGCGGCCCATTTGGAAAGCAGTATGGAGATTCCATGGAAAGCTGGGAATGGAACCACCATTTGACTCAGCTATTCCCCTTCTCAGACTATTCCCCAAAGACCTTAAAAGAGCGTACTATAGAGATACTGCTACATCGATGTTCATAGCAGCACAATTCACAATAGCTAGACTGTGGAACCAACCTAGATGCCCTTCAATAGATGAGTGGATAAAAAAAAAATGTGGCATTTATACCCAATGGAGTATTATGCAGCACTAAAAAATGACAAAATCATGGAATTTGCAGGGAAATGGATGGCATTAGAGCAGATTATGCTAAGTGAAGCTAGCCAATCCCTAAAAAACAAATGCCAAATGTCTTCTTTGATATAAGGAGAGCAAATAAGAACAGAGCAGGGAGGAAGAGCAAGAGAAGAAAATTACCATTTAACAGGGATGAGAGGTGGGAGGGAAAGGGAGAGAAAAGGGAAATTGCATGGAAATGGAAGGAGAGCCTCATTGTTATACAAAATTACATGTAAGAGGGAGTGAGGGGAAAGGGATAAAAAACAAGAGATAGAAATGTATTACAGAAGATGGGGTGGAGAGATAAGATGGGAGGGGAGGGGAGGGGAAGGGGATAGTAGAGGATAGGAAAGGCAGCAGAATACAACAGTCACTAGGATGGCAGTATGTAAAAACGTGGATGTATAACCGATGTGATTCTGCAGTCTGTATACGGGGTAAAAATGGGAGTTCATAACCCACTTGAATCAAATGTATAAAATATGATATGTCAAGAGCTTTGTAATGTTTTTAACAATTAATAAAAATAAATAAATAAATAAATGGAAGAATAAAGTTTTAGGAACAGTATCCTGTCTATAGCCATCAGGCACAGATCAACCCTCTGTCTCTTCTACAATTGTACACAAATAGCAAAACGTGTGGGAGACAAAAAGAAAGGTCTGACTTTGCATTCATTGCTAGGATCAAATTGTCTCTGCTCTCATCTCAACCTCACCCCTATATTTGAGCCCCAGATCCTGCCTTTTCTCATTTTTTAATGACTGTACTTCTATTATTCCTCATCTCACCTATGTCTACCTTCCCTACTCCTAGATGATTTTCACAGCATATATCAGCATGTTGTAATATCAACATATGTAAATAAACACTGTAATTACATGGGCTCTGCCATTGCTTCTTTGCTTATTTTTTAATTTTTTCTTATTTGAAGCAGAATTCCTAGAAGGAATTATCTATACTCACCTACTCACCATCTCTTTCTTTTTGTTTTGTTTTGTTTGTACCAGGGATTGAACCCAGGGGCACATAACCACTGAGCTACATCCCCAAACTTTTTTATTTTTTATTTTGAGACAGGGTTTTGAGAAGTTGCTTAGGGCATCACTAAGCTGCTGAGGTTGGATTTGAACTTGAGATTCGCCTGGCTCAGCCTCCCGAGCCACTGGGATTATAAGTGTGTCCTACTGCGCCTGTTCTGTCTCCATTTCTTTACCACCAATAATCTAACTCAATTCAGTAAGGATTTAATACTGCTAACATGACTGGAATTATTTTGTTAGGGAAAACAGAGTTTCCATACTGCAAATTCCAAGACCAAATACTATGTCCTCCTCTTACTTTAACTCACAATAACAGTTGATTTAGTTGACTTTTCTGTCTTTGAAATGCCATATTCACTTGGCTTTTAAATTTTTTACTTGATCATTATTCACTCTTTCTGAGTCTTATTCTTTTTTATATCATCTAATCTAACTCCAAATTTTGGGTTGAATTTAGCTCAGTCCTGCCTCTTCTCTCTTTAAATTATTTTTCTTATGATTTATGTCAGGCTTGTGGATAACAACTATACTTTGTAACCTCCTAATTTTTATCTCCAACTCCAAACTCTCTACTGAGTTACAACTGTGCATTTTCTTCTTCACATATATATTTAATATGTTTCTCAAACTAAATATCACACTTTGTAGAGAAGGATTTTCACTTACGTTGCCCAGGCTGTCCTCAAACTCCTGGGCTCAAGTGATTGTCCCTTTTGAGCCTCCAGAGTAGCTAGGACTACAGCATGTGCCATCAGATGAACTCTAAATATTACTCTGATTTATTTGTCACCATCATCCTCTCAAGCTACTTCATTCCCTAATAATTTCTCCAACTCAGTGAATGGCATCATTATTTATCCAGTTTTATTTTGTCAAAAACCATGAAGTCAGACTTGATTCCTTTTCTCACTGCAAATTTCCAACACATCAATAAATACTGATAGCAAAGCCATAAAGAGCGATCCATTTCAGACCCCCTTCTTACCACTTCCAGTGTTTTTACCCTAGTCTATACCATCTGAACTACTGCAATCGTTTACTTTATTCCAATCTTTTTTTCCTACAATCTGATCTCTATACATAATCCAGAGTAGTAATTTGTAAAAAAGACATTAGGTTATGTTACTGTGCTCTTTAAAATCTCCTCGCATCTTCCAGATCAACTGTAAGAGATGAGATCAAAGATCTGTACATCTGTTTCAGGCTTCTTTTTTTCTTTATTTTCTGATTTCACCCCCTTCCATTACCCCCAATCTTCACTGTGCTGCTGTATCAACATTCTGAGCCAATTCCTTATGTAAGCTTTGAAATTGTTCATGTTTCTACTTGGAACACTCATAAACTAACTTTTTGTTTAACTTATTTCACATCTTTTAGATGTGTTGCCTTTTTAGATAAATTTTTGCTGAAAATACTCTCCACTGATGCTCTTTCCCTAAATAATTAATGTAAAACCTATTAATTAGTTTTCTATTTATTTGTTCCTTATCTTTTCTTCTCCAGTAGAAGCTATGGTCCATTAGGCAAGGGATATTTTCAGTCTCATTTACTAAACTCTCCCTAACAACCACCTAGCTCAATACATTTAAGCACTAACATTTATTGAAAACTATTAGATGCTAAGACTCTGTTCTAAGTTCTGTGAATACATCAGGGAGCCAAGTAGACAAAAATCTATGCTCTCCTGGAGTTTGCATGCTAATGAGAAGAGAGAAAAAATAAACAAAAAAGAGAAAATGGGCAGGGAAAGAGAATAAAGAATGTCATGATGTTGGTGATATAATTTTGGATAAGGAGTCTAGAAAAATTCTTACTGAAGCTGGGCATGGTGGCACATGCCTGTAATCCTAGCAGCTTGGGAGACTAAGGTAGGAGGATCCAGAGTTCAAAGCCAGTTTCAGCAAAAGCAAGGTGCTAAGCAACTCAGTAAGACTCTGTCTCTAAATTAATACAAAATAGGGCTGGGGATGTGGCTCAGTGATCGAGTGCCCCTGAGCACAATCCCTGGTACTAAAAAAANTATATATATATATATATATATATTTATATATATATATATATATAAAATATATATATATGAATTGACATTAATGAATGGATTAGTTTCCAGGTGTGGCTATAATAAATTTCTGAGATGTTCTTGTCTCAGTCTGTGCCATCTATGTTTTGTGTAAAATCATGGAATATTTAGCAAATTCACATTTCACAAAAACAAATAAAAAGGAAAGAAAAGAGACCCACTATATTAGATGTCAAATATATAGTTTCAGAGTTCTATAATGTTTGAACGAAGTCTTTATGACAAAATATTATGAATTCTGACATGTGGGTTTAAAACTTTAATAAAATGAATACTGTAATTCATGGCTCCCAAACACTTTTTGGATTTTTTTTTAACTTCATTTGAGAAAAACATACTTTGTAGTGAGATTATCTAAATATCTAAAGAAAATTTGAGCTATAAGAGTAAAATTGCTGTTTAAAAGTGAAAGAATAGAAATAACTGCTACAAACTTCTTTGTGATGATTAAACCACACTTGAATAACCAGGTCAGTTAAACATGCTATATATTAAGATACTTTCATAGGTTATAAGTGATGAAGGATCTCTTGTAATATTGTCATATTTCAGGAAGTGTCTAGTAAGTATATAAGTGGATAGACAACTCTGTAGAAATGAAACCAACTGGTTGAGTTTCCATTGGTACTGCAGAAACTGGACATAGTTATATTTTTTGGAAAGGGTGAAGTTAGAAATTTAGAAAATGTTACATTAAGGATAAGGCAACAGTCAACATGTTATAGTCTAGATATAAATGATGATGTCCCAATGATCATGGACTCCATGGAGATAGGAATTCAGGGCAAAATTTGGAGATTCCAAATAACAACTAATCATAGGTAAAATATAACAGGTAGCTGACCTTACTGATTTGAGGTTGACTGTTGAAAGACCCATAAAAACAAGACAGTCTGGATTATAAATCCTTAGAAGTCCAGATAACTAGCCAAGGCATTGGTTAAAACTGGGCCTGGAACTTAAATGAATTCATTATGTTTAGCCTAGAAAAGTTGCTTCTTCAGTATAGAAGAAGGAGTTTAATTGTTTGTATTGCTTCTGAGAGCAGAACACCAACTAGAGACTGATTTCTCCAGGAAATGGAACTAGGGACTAAAACAAGGAAGAATTTTCTAATTATCTTTTACAAAGTAACAGGCTGCCTTAAGAAATAGGAGCTGCTCTGGGCTGGGGATGTGGCTCAAGCGGTAGTGCACTTGCCTGGCATGCATGTGGCCCGGGTTCGACCACATACAAACAAAGATGTTGTGTCCGCCAAATACTAAAAAATAAATATTAAAATCCTCTCTCTCTCTCCCTCTCTCTCACTCTCTTTAAAAAAAAAGAAATAGGAGCTGCTCATCAAATTATGGGTCCAAATATTTGCTGAGGACCCACCAACTGTAGAACTTCTTAGAACATGTTTCTGCATATAGTGGGAAATTATTAATAAGGATCTTTAAATGAGGACTCAAAGATATTGCCATTATCTGATTTACATAATGATATTATTAATAACAGTATCCTATCAGGCTTTTGGCATTTAGAGCCAATTTTAAAATTTTAGTGCTACTTAGAATGTTTTCTTTCTTTACAAATAATTCCATTTTTTTCTTGGTGTTAGAAATGACATAAGAAAGTTTTAGAACAAAAGTGCTCATGTAGACTAAAATACAAATTATATAATTTTATATATTCTATAATATTATACAATATAAAATTATTAGTTATATATATTATATAACTATATAATTTTTACTAGTTTCTGAACAAACAAGTGTCAGTTGGAGAGAGATTTCATTTTGTAAAACCTCATTCTATTTTTGTTGGTCTAATAACGTCCTTAATATGTTGGAATCCAATATTAAGTATTTGTCTTGATGAAAATCATGCAACTTATCCACATTAATATAATATAATAAATCTATAGATGAAATATGTCAATAGGTCGATATATGGATTCATAGATATAGGGCAAAAATAGTGTAGATAACTGGAATAGAATACACTTGCATAGAACATAGAATGTATTAGTTTTTGTACAAGGTCCTCAAGAGATGGAAATTGTGAATAAAAATTAGAGACAGTACAGGTAGTGACAACTTAAGCACATTTGGGTTATTTTAAGAAATTTAATGTAATTTTGTAGACTTGGCATTTTCATTTTAATTCTTAGTGTCTGATAAGCTAACATATGTTTTAAGCCATGTGTTATGACCTGACTGGTACATTCTTTAAAACAAAATTCCTCTTTTATGCTGTACAAATACTAAGTTTCTTTTGATGTTTGCTTTTGATTGAAAAAAAAAATGTTTAATACCAGACTTCAGTTCCAGGTTAAAAGTTATATTCAGTCAGTCAGGTTAATTAAAATATTCTATCACTTCAAGCCTTTATTTAATTTAAAGTAAAAAATTCTAGAACACACAAAAGTATGGTGGATAAGAAGATTTTAAAATGAAAATCAATATGAATCTGTCAAATGTAATTGGAACTCTATCTGATATGTCAAAAATTCAATTATACCTGAACTGAAATTGTTATTTTTTATTTAACATCCCCATGTATATTTAGGTCTAAAAGAAAGATCAAATGGATATAAGTTGTTATGTCTCCATGAGTAGGTAGGAAATAAGTACACAAATGAAACTTTCTACTATTACCAGTTTTGCAGGCAAGTCAAAAGTTAATCTTGCAGATAGAATTAAATTTATATTTTTTCAGTTATCTCACAGATGGAGAATGATGAATACATTTTATGAAAACGTTTATTCTAAGATTTCTCTATTTTGACTGTGCATAACCACTCATTACTTTTTTCCACTTTTATTATTGAATTCTGGTAACTATATTGGATGTCCTTTCCTATAGCAATTGGGCATGTACTGGAATCTCTGTCCCCTATCAAGAAGCAGAAGAAGCCATTATCGAATGTTTTTCATCTTATAATCACATGTAAATGGTGCTATAATATTTACTACAGCTTCTATCGGGAAGAAAACTAATAGGAATAAAAAGACAAATAGTGAGCTATCTTGCAGCCAACCCTTAATTCCTGGATACTTTAACAAATTCTCTGCATATGGCATTAGTTTGTTTTGGTGAGGGCTGAATTTTGAAAATGCTAAGCTCATATACAGCACAGTGTAGATATACTTTAGGTAATTATAGAGTGTTGAATAGTTAGTTAGTGGGTTATTTTCAAGCTGTCAGCAAATTCTTATATATATATTCCTTTTCTACCCCAAAGTCTCATTCCCAAAGAAACTCTGTATTTCTTCTATGTGGAAACATCTCATTATACATTTATACCTCTTTGGTTCTGTTATCTTATGAACACCAGTTCTTCTGAGAGATTCATTGTCCCCTGTATTTTTGTCACCAGATGTAGCATACTTGTAATTTTTTTAATCACAATTATCATTCCTTCCTTAACCCTACAACTTTACCATACCATCCTCTGAACTTGTGATTTTCCATCAGAAATACATCCTCTTCTCCTACATCAACTTTTCTGAACACTTTCTGTAGTTTCTTGAAGTATGACTCTTTCCTCAGAGGCCATGTCTTTCCCTTTTGAAGTGGTGGCTCTTTATCTCTCTTACTGTCACAACCCTCGACATGGAGTTAAAGAGTGTATCCTCCTTCTTCTGCATCTCTGTAACCAGACCATTCTCTCTTTCTCCTACAACTCTTTGAATTTGATTCTTAGGCCATCAAATAAAATATCTCTAGCTCAAACACTATTTTTTAAAAAATCCTTTGAACTTTTAGAGCCACATAGCTGATCTCTTTAACTGCTCTACTTTCCCCTGATTGCTTTGCTCTTCATTCAACCTTAGTCATGCCTATGTTCATACTAGTCATTCCTAGTAATTGCAATCCCTCCAGAATTCTGGCTTAACCAACATCAACTAGCACCATTCCTCCCACTTACAACCAAAATCCACATAACACAACAAATAAACATAGGAAGGAGAAAGATGGCAAGGAAAATGTGAACTGTTTATGGATCTCAGAATTGAGAAATGACATAACAGCAAATTCCTGATTTTTTGTTTTTATCAGTTCTCCTAAATCTCACACAGGGAGCTCCAGAAGCATCCCATCTAGAGCTGCCACAGGCAAAAACAAAAAAAAGTTTCCTCCAAAAGTCTGCTTCCCCTAGCCAAAGGATCTAAAAAAGGGTGGCCTAGCAACCGATAGCCTTTTGGTAATATCAACCTTATTCCAGCCAAATATTAGTGGGAAAAAAACACATTTTCCCACCCCTACTGTCTCAGTGTGGCCAAGCAGGTGGTCAGTTTTCTATCCCACTCTTTTCCCCTTCCTCCCTATTGTCTGTAGTATTCATGGGGTGAGACAGGAAACTAATCTGCCATCCCTCAGAAGCTGGCAATGCTTTGATTGCCCAGCCAGAATAGTGGTACTGATGGTGTGAAGAGAGATGATCTTCCTTTTTCTTCCTGGCAGACACAAGGAGCTTAGTACCCCACTAAGGTAGTAAATACCAGCAGGATTAAGTTTCAAGATGAGATTCCATCTCCATCTAAAAGCAATGATATTTAAAGAGCTGGTTCCTAGAAGGACTGCCACCTCTATCCGTACATGTTGTCATTGAGATTAAGGAGATTGGTATAAGTTGAGCTAATAAGCAATACATTTTTCTTCTGAATGCTCTGACATGAAGATCCACCAAGGCAAGAAGTAAAATCAATAGGTACTCCTGCCCTACCCTACTCTAACCCCTGGAGTCAGTGGAGTTCAATAGGAACCACAGCCTATACCCTATCAAGCATCAACAAGGAAGGACAAAGATATGTATGGCAAGGTAGTTAGCATTATGCTTCTTTTCTTTGTAACAGTGAAAACTGAGCTTCCAATCCAACCTGGCATCAATGAGGTGGTAAAAGGTGAGCTAGATCGTGCTTTGCTTTCTCCCATCTCTTCTCTTGGTTTCAGTGGGGCTCAGAAGGGAGCAGAACTTCTATCCTACCCATCTTCAAAAAGGTAATATGAGTCAGTGCATCATAGTGTGCTTCAAAACACAATTTTCAGTTCCCATGAAGCCAATGAAAAAAATAGACAATCTCAGGAAAAATATATTGAATTTAAAAACCACATGGAAATTTTAGAATTGATTAAATGAATGTTAAATAAATGTCTTGCTGGATGGACTGAAGAGTGGAATGGAGATGATGGAGAATTGAATCAGTGAAGGTGAAGACAGATTAATAAAATTTACACAATCTGAACAACAGAAAGAACTTACATTTAAAAAATAAGGAACAGAGTTCCAGGAATCTGTAGGAAGATAACAACAGAGCTAACATTTATAGATCTCCAGAGAGATAGGAGTATGACTGAAAAATTATTCAAAGAAATAATGTCTGAAGACTTGCTGAATTTGATGAAATACATAACCGTACAGATTCAAGAGACTAAGTAATCTCCAATCATTTTGAAGCAGAAAAAAAATCCATGGCAAGAAACATCATCATTAATTTCTGAAAACTAAAGACAAACAAATCTTGAAAGCAGCTAGAGAGAAACAGTACATTACTTATAGGGAAGCACCAATTCAAATGACAGGAAGTTTCTCATCTGAAACCGTGGAGGCCTAAAGGAAATGGTATTCATTTTTTAAGTACTGAAAGGAAGTAAACTATGAATACTGTATTCAGATAAGATATCCATTTTGAATAAAGGGAAATATAGACATTCTCCAACTAAGGAAAGGAAAGCAAGTTGATTATAATCAAATTAGTCCTTAAAGAATAGCTAAAGCATGTTATCTAAACATTTAGGAGATAATAACATGGAAAGATTAGAACTTCAGAAATGGAAAAATATTAGAATAGTTAAAAAGTAAGGATTAATATAATAGGACTATCCTACTTCTCTGAAGTTTCTTAAATCACATTTGATGGTTGAATAAAAATCACAACACTCTCTGTGACACAATGCTTCTCACATATGTGTGTGTGTATATATATATGTAGACTTTATTAATATTCTGGAATTTTTGTGTTCTGTTATAATTTGACAAGATGCTACTATTGGAGATAACTGGATAAAGAAGACATGGTATATTAATTAGCTATTACTATAACAAATACCCAAGATAATCAACTTGTAAAGAGAAAAAGGTTAATTTGGCTCATACTTTAGGAGTTTCCAATTGATGATTGATGGATTCTATTGGTTTTAGACCTGTGGCAAGGCCACACATCATAGTAGGAGTGCATGATGGAGCAAAGTTACTCACTTCATGGCCAGGAAGCAAAAGAGGAAGAACAAGTGTTTAGTGTCCCACTGTCTCCTTCACAGTCATATATCCCTAATGACCTGACAACCTCCTACTAGGCTCCACTTCTTGAAGGTTTCACTACCTTTAATAATGCCATGGGCTGGAGACCAGAAAACTGTAACACATGGACTTTGGGGTTTATGTATACAAGCCATAGCACATGGGATCTCTCTTTTATTTCTTACAACTGCATGTGAAATCTATCATTACCATAAATATTGTATTGGATAAGGATTATACCATAAGAGAAAAATGAAAAAGATAGAGATTACACTACATTTGTCATATTTTTAATATAGTTGCCACCTCAGCATCCATTTGTAGGATTGACATAAATTATTTGAGACTCAATCATATTCCATCACCTTTGACCTAGATAAAACTTCCTCTCTCTATGTGGTTGTTTGTATATAGCCTGCTTTTTCTTCACATCACTGATTCAAAACCCAACACATCTCATAGCTACTAACCATGATAAAGTTTAACAGTCAACACAAGAATCATGTAAGCCCCTTTGTGCATGTTTTATTTAAGCTAACTAATCTGGGCCCCTTGTAGGAAAACCTAAAGGATGATGCCATGGACCTTAATAAAGGCATAGTCCCATAGGTTCTCCATCTGACTACCTTCCCCCAACCCCTCCAACCCCCGATTACTGTCTTCTCTACCCCTCTACTGGTTGCAATCTCCCTGCTGCCTTCCTGGCTTCCCGTTAGTACCTTGCCAGCACCCCTAACCTCTCTTCACTTATGAATAATAAATTTCTGCATGTATTTTGGTTTTACCTCCTTGTTGTGCCTTACCTGACACACAAACCAGAATTACCTCTATCAATGTTCTTATAGAGAGTGGCTATCTTGTATCTTGGAATTTAATCACTCTTGATAGAGGGACCTCAAGACCAAATTAAAAATAATTCATAACAATAAATATTATATGTATTTTTAAAAGATAAAATATGCTTCATTTATATGATTGCTAATTTCCAGAGCTAAATAAGCAGAGTTCTAGCATCAGCATTTAGAAAAAATGTTTTAGTTCACCAGCAATCTAACATAACCAGCTCTAATCATCCATATGCAGTCCTCATCTTGCTCAATCCAGAAGCTCTACTTGACAAGTCATCTCTCCTTGTTTTGGTAACAGTTGGCCTCCAGGACTCAATTTTCCCATGATTCTTCTCTTTATCTACAAAGTCCTGCTCATCTTTTTTGCTCATCCTGTCTTCCTGCCTTTGTAGAGGCCCAGGACTCAGTCTTCTGTCTTCCTCACTTATGTCCACATTTGTTTCTGAGGAGATCTCATTCTGTCATACTGCTTCTAAATTGATAGGCCCAGCCTCAGTCTTTCCTATAATTCCAGACTCATATCTACATGATGTCTCAATATCCCCCATACAGATGTCTGTGAGGCTTTTCACACTTCCTACTCTGCTCCAATGATACCTTATCAGAGGGCCATCCTGGAACACCCTGCATTAAGATTCACATCACTCTCTAACCCTTTACTGTTTTACATAACAACATACATAGTATATATTTTATTTTTAAACTTCTACTCTTAGTCCCACTTCCCAATACATTTTTGACTCAGGAAAAGCAGGAGGTTTGTTTTCTTCACTGTTTTAGTCACAGCACTTGTTAAAATGCATAGCACATAAGTATTTTTTGACAATTAACTGAAAGAATAAAATAGCATAGAATAAAATTATACTGTACAATATGTAATTATCTGAATGCAACTGGAGTAATGTCATTGCCATAACAAAACCTCTGCACTGTATATTATATTAGCTTTCTATTTTATATGAGAAAAATCTCACTTAGAAATTTAAATGAGTTACCCAGTTTCCCAGAGATAGTGAATAATAAACCACAGATTTGAAGGTTTTTTTAATACAGTGCAGAATAAAAGAAGACATAATGATTGATCAATAAGATATACTAATTGTAATAATAGTAGTGGTAGCAGACATTATTTTATCTTAAAATCTTCTTGGGTAATTTTAATTAAAATTAAAATTAGCCACTTTCCAATAAAAATGTTCAGTTCTCTAACATTATTTTTCTAATCTTAATTATCTTTTCCATTTATAAGGAAAATGTTATAGAACAGTAGGACTAATAAGAACATTAAGATATTCTATTTCAAACATTCATGTAAAGCTTGAAACACTTCTCTCCTATCTGCCAGTGGTTATATAGTATGTATTTGGTAGTCTTCCATGACAGAAATCTCCTTCACTTGTCTCTCCATCAGAAGTCTCTTATATTGGATTTTTCACTCATTTTGGCTAATGATAAAATATTTACTAATGTAGTCTTCAAAAGAACACATTAAATGTATTCTTTTCAACGTTTACTAATGTATTCTAAAAAAGAAAACATAGTACTTTAATTTATAAGTACTTTGCTCATTGTGTAAAATTTACCTTAGCAATCATGTTTGCACAGAATAACCCCAAAAGCTACTTAAAAAGCACTGTGTTAAGTTTCAAACTGAACATTTTTTTTGAAGAGCATGGATTTCTGTTTTTTCCCAGTGGCCTCCATAAGTGCTATGACTTTACACTTAATGCTTAGCTTTTTCTGCAGTAGTCCCTTTGATAGCATCCACTTTGAACAACCATTTATTGAATCTCAAATATTAGCCAGCTCTATTAAAAATGGACAGGGTAAAGTAGCAATAGCCTATAATCCTTCTGGAGGCAAATTTAGTCCCCTAATGCCCTTATGACTATTTAATAAATATCCCCATTTAGTGAAGGAGATCTAAGTAGGAAAGGAAAAATGTTTCATCCTTAGCTTTTCCATCATCAAAGTAGGCAAACAGCAGTCAGAGTCAAGTTTTTCTATCTTCCCTATATTGTGAGAGTCTGGAGTTAAGAGTCTGAAAGTAAACTTAATGGAATCCCATGCCACAATATCTGGATTAACATATAAAAGAAAATTTTATGTATTCATTTTCTAGGGCTGTCATAACAATTACATAACCAAGAGAAATAAATTCTCCCTCAGCTCTAGAGGTTAAAAGTTCAAGGTACCATCAGGTTGGATTTCTTCTGAGGCCTCTATCCTTGGCTTATAGATGGGGCCAGCTTCTCACTGTGCCTTCTTGTGGTCTTTTTACTGTGCATGTCTCTGTTGTCTCTTTCTCTTTCCAAATTTCCTTTCCTTTTAAGGACACTAGACATATTCAATTAAGGCCCACCATAATAGCCTCATTTTAATTTAATCACTTTTTAATGTTCCTGTCTTCAAATATACACACATTTTGAGATATTGGGGGTTAGGACTTCTCATGTGAATTTGCTCGGGTGTTAGAGGAGGCATAATTCAGCTCATAATATCTCAGAATACCCAATGAAAGCACTCTTCTACAAACCACCATTTTAACAATTCAAGGGTATAATAATATATAATATATAATTGTATATATTGTTTTATTATAATATATTACACATATGTTTCATTTACTATATAATATATTGTGACTATATTATATAGTATATATTATTATATACTTCAATAATATAATAAATATATTAAGAAGAATCTTGCAGTAAATTCAGGAGTCAACTATAGTTCTACTTGTAGGCTTGGTAAAAGATTACAACCACAAATATTCTACTAGATTTTTAATTAAATGGACTTATTTGTCATGGCATTATCTTTCCATGCTTTCAATTTAAATGTTACAAGAAAGCACAGTAGTATAAATAATGAATTACCTTGTTTTATCTGTCTTGACTCTTATACTATTGAAAGCCTAAGTTTATTTTTAGTGATAACATAATCTATAGTGATAATACAATCTTTGTAGGAGCAAATGATAATTCCTAAGCTTGGCTTGCTTGGCAATACAGGCATGGTTTATTTGACTCAGTGCTTGCTGTTTATATCCAAACGTGTTTTAAAATGAATTAGTCTGTAATTTCACTTTAATTAAAAAGAAGACCAAAATTTCTATATGCTTTAGACTTAATAGGATTTGCACTTATGACCTTTGAAATATACATTCATCTAGCTTACTTTTTCATTACCTTGGAAAGAAGTTTATAGTTTTAAAAAAGCAATAGAAGATCTCTTTTATTGTACTAAGAATGAGAACCACAATAAAAATTCCAATAGAAAACCAAAGAGTAGATCCAAAATTCAAACATACCTTACAACTTCTTACCAACATCTCTGTGCATGCAAAATATAATGATATTCATATTATATAAGACTGATAATTCTTTAGAGTGCATATCTATTTTAATTAACTCTTTCACACAACAATGATTCATTAAAATATAAAGCTCATAAAGACAGAGTTGAAAATAATAGACATTTTAGATGTCTATCATTATTAGAAAACAATACAATCTTTCAGTGAGATTTTCGACAAGTTATTTAAACATATTCTCTCAGTTTTGCCATATCTACAATGAAAAACATAATAACGCTTAATTTTTGTTGGTTTTCTGAGAATTAAATAAAATATTGAATAAATAACAGCACAGATCCTAGAGTATAGTCAATATCCAGTAGATATTAACTATTAATCTTATTAATTATTCATGATTATTAACTATGGTATTAGACCTTAGAACATTTTCCTTTCCTTGGGAAATACAATTAAAATATGAAAATTTTAAAATTTTGAATTTGGATATTTTGCAGTGGTGTCATTTTCTATTTCCATTTTTTATCTTCTTAATAGTTTAGTATTTTTATCTGAGTCAAATGGCTTTGATTAATGGTCTTATAACAAATAATTTTTTTAAAAAACAGTGTACTCAATAATTCTTTATTATGGTGTAAAGAAGTAGCTTTACTCATCAAAATAAAGGTAGACACTCATCACATGGATACCCTCATTGTTGAAAATGGCCTGAAGCTCACCACTCCTCTAATCTCTTCATACTTATCCAAAAGACTTTTTTCTTTCAAAATATGGTCTCATAACCATCTGCTTCCAGATACAATGGGTGCTACTTAAGTAGCAGTTTCCTGGGCCCCAGCTCAGAGGTAATAAATCAGAATCTCTAGAGTGGGACTCAGCAGGCTTCATGGATAACATGTTTCTTAGCAATTGTAAAGGGTTGAACAATTCAAATCAGAGCACAAGAAAATGCTTTCAGCTTTTCTGCCTTCTTGTTTTAATAACTAGGAGCAAAGACACCTTTCTTTTCCAGATAAGCTTTGGCTTTCCCTGTGGATCTATTAAATAATTACACAGATATACTTGCCACAATTTGGGGGCTCCAAATAGAAACATGATCATGTTATAGTCTAGAAAAAAATACACAAGAAATTAAAGGATCAAAAATCACTGTATTTTTTCCTCTGTAAAATTGCTGCACTTTCTCCTAGAAAATGTGGTAAAACTTGAAAAGACTCATGGGTTTTATGGTTCTCTTATCATTCTGGGAAAACCCAGCCTTTACTTTCAACATTTCCTCAGTACAACGAAACTTTTCAAGATAAATTTCTCACCTCAGGATAAAATGTGGTTTTGTACGGTGTCAATGACATTTGAGGGAAAATAGTGAAGTACACATTGAATTTGACATAACATATTTTTTTGTTCAGAAGCAATTTTGAAAAACTTAAAAGAATTACTGAAAGAATTAGATGAGTACTTTGTACTGTTAAATTCACATTCTGTAAGTTTTTATAATATTTAAATTTTTTGTGTATTTTTCAGGAATTGCATTACCACCTAAAGGAAATATAGATATCCCAGTGTTATTTATGCCCAAAATTATGAAATTATGCAAAACAATGGTCATTGTTCAAATGATGAGAGCAAATGGAGAAAAATGGCATATTGACAATTTTGATGAATTGGATACAGAGATTAAAAGGTAACATTTAATTAAAGACAGGAAAATGATTTTTTTTGACTGGCATTGATGTAATAGGTTTTTTTTACATGTTATTTATAAATGCTATAAAGTTCATGATTTAATATTTTCTGAGCTGCTGAAACCCATATGTTCAGAGGAGGAAAATACATTTGTTACATGGAGATATATATATATATATATATATATATATATAATTGTTAATTTGTAGTTTAGAGTAATGAACAAGTTCCGTCTTAAATACCATTATCAATTAGTCAGTGGTATGTAAAGGTACTCCCTTTTGACTGGGAAAATAATAACTGCTAGGACAATAATAATAAATATTCTGAAGACAACCTGAAGCTGCTTATCTGGGCACAGTGTAGGACTTCTGATGCTAGCATTCACCAAGTGATGGCATTATGCCAGGTGGGTATGACATTCTGATATAACATTGCCAAAATGCAGATAATTTGTATTCTCTTTTCTTAGCTGAAATTTAAGCAAACTCTTCTAATGGTGCGAAATTTAAATGTTTTCTCTGCTATTATAGTTTATTTAAATAATGGTAGAACTCTTAATTAAAAAGAAATTCTCATTTTCTCCTCGATTTTAATATTTTTTCCTGCATATAATTAGTTTTTTTTTAACTTTGGTTCCATTAGTATCCATTCTGCTAAGCATTTTACCACTCTTAGCTGACTACATAATTTGTGGGCCTCAGTGAAAAATGAAAACAAGGAAATCCTTGTTAAAAAAAGATCAAGAATTTCAAGACAGTTTTGGTAGTACACTAAACAAGCATAGTCCTAAATGTGTGTTCATACACAGTTGCACAAGTCACTTGCACAACTGGTCTTATAACTGCAGTGTTTTACTTTTCATTTTAACAAGAAAATTCCATCTTCAGCAATGATCAGTAGTATTTTCTAGTACTGCTATTCTCCTAATGATATATGATGGACCTAGAATATTTAGACATATGCCCCTTTGTTTTTTTTTGGGGGGGGGGTTGGTTCTGAAGATTGAACCCAGGGATGCTCAACCACTAAGCCCCATCCCCAGCCCTATTTTGTGTTTTCTTTAGAGACAGGGTCTCACTGAGTTGCTAACTGCCTCAATAAGTTGCTGAGGCTGACTTTGAACTCACAATCCTCCTGCCTCAGCCTCCAGAGCTGCTGGGATTACAGGCATGTGCCACTGAGCCTGGCCCCCCTTTCTTTTGACTGGAATTCTATAAAGTAAATTCTTCATCACTTTCTGAAGTCCTATGCTTCATGAGATTTTTGTGTGTGTGTGTTTTGTGTTTTATATGTTCAATTTAGAATGTAATCCATGAGAACTGTATTATCTTTTATTAATCATCATTTAGTAACATGGATGTATCCACTTGCATCCTGTAAAAATAGAGAACAGAAGCTCCTTAACTTTAACTTATATCTTATTATGGTTTTCTTTGTAATAATTTCCCAATGTTTGCTCAGAGATGTTTATAAAATTAATATTTGCAAGATATGTTTTCTATTTTTTCAGTTTCTCTCTGCCTAAGTTTAAATTTACAAGTGTTACTAAAATGCCATCAGGTTAATAAAGAATAAGCTCTTTTGTGCTAATATTGAAAGCATTTTTGTTTACTCTTAATATTTTAATTTCTACTTAGAACTATGGGAGTAGACAATCAAGAAATCCAAACAATACAGTGGATATACCCCTTTATTGGACTCCCACAGGCACCACTCCCTAAAAGTCCTTCAGGTAGGTATATTTTGGAGTCAAAATACATCAGAATTCTAAGGGACCTTAGCCATCTTCCAATCTCACCTCTTCCTTATGCAGATAAGAAATTCAAGGTCCAGTGAAAATAAGTAGTGAAATTGGTGGGAATGCTAGAATATAACTAACTCCCTCTCTCAAAAAAGAGTCTGATAACTTTTCACAAAACCAATCATTTGTTGGTGCCATCCCATTAGTAAAACCCAGATATCAGTTGAAGTTGAAATAAAATTCTCACCCTTTCAGCCCATAGAACTCTGCATTAGACCTATAAGATTCCTGGGTACTTTTGTTCTCAGGTCACTTTTTATATTTCTTTAGTGCCTTTTACTCATACATAATATTGGGGTTCATTTTAACATAATCACACATGCTTAGAATATAATTTGATCCATTTCAGTCCTTCCTCTTTCCCTTTCCTCCTCAATTTCCCTGTTCCCTTTCCTCTACTCTACTGGTCTTCCTTGTATTTATTTATACTTTTTAAAATTAGTGCTTTATAGATATACTTAAAGGTGGAGTTTGCTGTGGTATATTCATAAGCATAGTTTGGTCAATTTCATTTCACTCTTCCTGTCTTTTCAGTCCCTCCTTCCTTTCTTCCCATCCCCTTCCTCTGCTCCACTGATCTCTCTTCTATTTTCATGGGCTTCCCCTCCACCCACCTTTTTGCCCTTATTTTGGGATAGCTTCCGCCTATGAGAGAAACATTCGACCCTTGACTTTCTGAGTCTGGCTTATTCCACTGAGCATGATGTTCTCCAATTCCGTCCATTTACCAGGTCACTTTTAATCATCATATTTCAGTTTCTGTGACGTCATCTAAGACAGTCATCTTAGTCATCTAAAAACTCTCCTGTGAGGATGCTGATTCATTTCTCTTAGTTATACTAGATATAAAACAAATCTTTATGATGTTTTTGAATGTACCAAAGTTTTCAGGGAGGTTTACTTTGCCAAGATACAACATTAAATCCCTGCCCTTAAATACCTTTGTTTTTTTCCCACATATTCTAGGCTTCTCTCAAGTTTCTGTGTGTTCTCTTTCCCCATAATTTGCTCATTTCTTCTATATTCCTTAATTTTCCCATTTTCTTCCCAGGATCACACTAAGAAATAAAATTCCACTTAGATAACTCATATAGAGAAATTTAGTATCCCAGCCCTTACCAGTCTCTAGGTACAGTTCCTTATATCTAACATCCATTAAATTAATCTGCAAAGCAAAGGGCTGTTTTAGATCTCTGTCTTGAGAAACACAGATGTTTTAAAAAGTCTTGAAATTTTGCTTTTATTCTTCTCTTTCTAATACTAATCATTGCAAATGTAAAGAATCAGATTTCCAGGGTGGTGGTATAGCTTCATGTTAGAGTGCTTACCCAGCCTTTGTGAGGTTCTGAGTTTGATCCCCAGCAACAACAACAAAAAAGAATTTGACTTATGCTGACATAAATTATGTCCACACTCTTAGAAAAAGGAGAAAGTAGTAAGTTTTGCTTGTAAATAAAATATTTCCCAAGATACATTGCTTAAAAGAAAGACCAAGATGACATATTTCCTTGGGCAGTTTAATTTTAACTGGAAAAAATCCACATACATAGTAATACCTTTAACAATACATGTCATTTGTTTCCCTTGAAATATTTTTATTCAAGTTAAAAAAATTATCAACAAATATATAAATGTTTCAAATATAATAAATTATCTTCAGAACATTTCACATACATGTCCAAATGTCTTTTATTTCATTCTAGAAGATAGGTGATTGTATATTTTCCATAGAGCTGTACTATTTGAAATTTATAATACACAGTCATCTGATAAAAGTGATGTAATAAAGCCTATACATCACGCTGTTGGAATTCTAATAGTAGTGTTGCTTGTATCCACTACAGAAACAGTCTTGTTTTTCCCAGATTAAAAACATAAAGCAGAATTTTTCAGTCTATAACAAAGCCTATGAGAACATAACAACATAAATTTCTTGCATATTTTTCTTCAAAGAAAGTTAAACATGCTCCAGGGCATTTTTCCTTTGAGTCACTTTTCTTGGTAATTACTTGATTTTTAAATCAAATATGAGTTCCGTAAATAGCCCAACCTAATAGCAACATCAGTGTTCTCAAAAAGATTGCATATTAGTTACTAAATCTTTTTTTATTGAAAATCTAAAATCTGTTGGCAATTACTTTTCTCTACAAATGCCCTTGAGAGGCAAGTTGGTTTAATTTTATACATACATATTATTTGTGCTTTTGTACAGTCCATTCTCCACTTTTTCATTTAATAACTAATCAGATATAAACTACTACTTTCCTTGCTCAGTTTTATCACTGTCAAAGTTCATTATTTCTTTCCTTTTTCGTGTATCTATCACTCAGATTATTTGCAAACCCAAGATGCTTTTGTTGTTCTGTGAGCCACCTTTTCTCTCCATTGGGGCAGATAATTGGAAAAGGACTCCACTCCCTGTCACACTGTGAAGACAATGGAAAATTAACCTGCTGTGATTGAGTGAGCCTTGCATTGCCAGGGCACTAATTTCCTAAGGACTATAGGAAAAGACCAGTATATGATACCAATTGTAACTTTGATCACAAATTTAAATGTCCAATTTAATGCTTTAAGACTGAACTTAATTATAACTAGAAAAGCTTGTACAGTTTTTCCAGCCATTTCACCAATGAGCTTCTTTAAATTACATCTAACTTTTTACCCTTATTATACATCCACATTGTTTATTGTGAGTCCATATTGTTCAATAAAAATCTACATAAATTTAATGAAAAATTAACTTATTACAGTATTTTATATGGCAATATCATATGTATTGTGAAAACATATATCTGAGGACATCAATTAATTTTGCAGTTTATGTGAATGTATTATTATTGATACCATAAACCATCCCATAATACATTTCAAAGCTTTTTTATATTAATTCCCTTTTCCCCTTATATTCAATTTAGATTCTACATGCATTTGACTTAATAAAAGTATAATATATTATGTTTGAAAGAAATAATATTCTTATTTATGTGGACTCTAGTAGGAATGGCCTCATGGTACCATAGAGTTAATGCCAAAAATATATATTAATACTTATTTTTATAATTAGTGATTGCACATATAAATAATATTTTGATTTCTAATAAGATAATTGAAAGCTTTTCTTGTACTTTCTATATGAAATTATTAGAATTAAATATAAGATAAATCTTTAATGCTGTATTTTAAATATGCAGTTAAATTTTAACATTGATTTTAAATAATTTATTATAATTTTGTTTTTCACTACTAAAAAAGGTACATTTTGTAAATTTTAAAAAGTAATTCAAATGAAAATTTAAGCAGGGTGTGGTGGTGCACAACTGTACTCTCAGCTACTCCAGTGACGGAGGCAGGAAAATCACAATTTGAGGTCAGCCTAGGCAACATGACAAGATTTTGTGTCAAAATAAAATATAAGAAAGAAAAGAATGGGGGTGTAGCTCAGTGGTAGCTTGACCCTGGGTTTAATCCCAGTACTGAAAAAAAAATGAAAATTTAAATATTTTACTTAAATAATTTAAATGTGAATTTTAATATGCCTATAAATAAATCTAATAGAAATATTTTAAAGGTTATTACAAAATAAATGTTACTAAACTCATTTGAAGCCATTTTCTATAATATATAAAAGTATATAATATATAAAAATGGAACTTGATATTACCAAATGAACATCCAGATTTTTAAAAAAATACAAATTTAAATGTCCACAATTGCCGTTTGAGTTATTGATATGGCTATTTCAGTTTCTGAATCAAATTTCTGCATTCTA
>NW_026000249.1:24546604-24551595 GCF_001458135.2 Marmota marmota marmota
GACAGTATATATATATTACAGATTTACCTCTTGTCATACTGTTTTTAAATATTTCTTTAATATTCATACTTGTTTCATAGATGTCAATATATGTAGATAATGCATCAGTGGTTTGTGTGTGTGTGTGTATATGTGTGTGTGTGTGTGTGTGTGTGTGTGTGTCTGTCTGTCTGTCTGTCTGTTAAGGCCAGATAATGAGAATTTAAAGTATTTCAAAATAAGTTTTATTTTTCATGACATAGTTCATTTTATTCTGTCAAGAATGATCATATAACCTAATAGTTAATTTAACTGAAAATATTTCTCTCCTATAGTTGTCATAAAATGTCAATCCAGGAAGCGAGTAGAAGAGAAGGTGGAAGTCACACTTATTGGTGATTTTTTTGGACCAAGTCCTGCCCCAGAATTGACAGAATTTTTAGTGCTTCCAAAAAGAAATTCATATAGTAATGCTTTTGAAGATTTCATTGGTAAGAGAAACATAATCATGGATATAAAAAATAAATAAATTAAAGCTCATCTTGAATCATAGGTTGCTGACTGCTCAGTTATAAAGAATCATGCCCATTTAATTTTTTTATTTAATATTTTATAGTTTTTAAAATTTTTTAAGTTATAGATGGATACAATACCTATATTTTTTTTTTTATTTTTATGTGGTGCTGAAGATCAAACCCAGTGCCTCACACATGCCAGACAAGTGCTCTACCACTAAGCTACAACTACAGCCCCCCATTTAATTTTCATTTACAATATAATATTTAAGTTAGTGCTTAAAGACTGCTCTATTATGCTTGTTGTTTCCACATAGCAGTTAGCTCAAAAATGACAATAGTTATGTTATTGTTGGATTTATAAGACATGGATTGTGATTCTGTCAACAATGAGAAAGGAAAAAGCTGTAGTAACTGTAATTTCTACTTCTTCTCAACTTTAATTTGTTCCAAAACTCTGTCTTCCGATTTAAGGAATCTGATTGAAGCTATAACTTACAGTTTTAAATTTAGAAACAAAATCTTGAATGAATGTATCTTATTTAAAATATAGAAAAATGGACAAATTAAATGTAATGCCCAAATGGTTTTCAGATAATAAAGTTAATTAAGTTTATTGTATGCTTTTACTTTGTATTCCATATTTTTATGTAAAATCTCAAATTACTTTAATATATGTTACAAGTAGAGCATCCCTAATCTAAAACCTCAAATCCAAACTGCTCCAAAGTCTGAAACTTTTTGAGCACCTATGTGATGCAAATAATTGGTATATCACATGGCACTGAGTGAGAGCAACAGGATGGAGTAAGGAGATCTGGACCCTCCTCCTATCCACACATACGAATTCAGCAGCAATTCATGGACAAATTTCCTTTTTAAGAAAGCAGTAATGATTTTAAAGGTTCCCTGCACCTTAGTGGAATGTGTAACCAGACTCATCAAAGCCTGTAGGGAGATTTGGAACATGCTCTTTTCAGAGATCTTGTCCATGACAAAGAACTTCTCATGATGATGGTCCTGGCAATGATTTCATAGATATAACCAAAATCACAGTAGACAAAACAATCATCAACAAATAGGACTGAATCAAACTCAAAAGCTTCTTTAAAGTAAATAATGAACATGATGAAAACAAGCAGCCTAGAATGAGAGAAAATATTTACAAATCACCTATCTGGTAAGGGGTTAATCTGGAAAATACATAAGGAACTCCTACAACTCAATAAAAAAAGGCCTAAAACCAGTTTTTAAGATATGCTAAAGAACTTTGATAGACATTTCTCCAAAGAATGTACAATGGCTATGTGAAAAATAGGCAACATTACTAATCATCAGGGAAATACAAATCAAAACCACCATGACATATCAGCATGACTATTATTCTTTTTTAAAATGCAAATAGAAATGAGTGTTGGCAAGGATGTGGGGAAACTTTTTTAAACTTTACACACTGCTGTGAAGAACAAAGAATGGTGCAATTGCTACTAAAAATAGTATGAAGGCTCCTCAAAAAAATAAAAATAGAACAATTGTATGATCTAGCAATTCTACCTCTGGATACTTAACCAAAAGAATTGAAATCAGGATCTCAAAGAGATATCCATATTTCCATATTCATTGAAACATTATTCACAGTAACTAAGATACAGAAACAACCTAAATGTCCATCAACAGATGAGTAGATAGAAAAAAATGTGGTATAAACATACAATGGAATGATATTGAGTTTTGTTTTTTTAAAAAAAGGAAATTCTATTGTATGTAAGAACATGAGTGAAACTAGAGGACTTTATAGTAATTGAAATAGCCAACTACAGAAAGACATACTACTTTATAATAAATTTAAATTAGTCAAATTCATAGAAACAGAGTATAACAGTAGTTGCCAGGGTATGTAAGGAGGGAGAAATGGGTATAAAGTTTCAGTTGTGCAAGATGAATAAGTTCTAGAGACCTATTGTACAGCATAGTGCCTACAGTGAACAATAGTGTATTGTGCTTTTAAAAATATTTATGAAGAGTGCAAATATCATGTTACACTAAGTGTAAAGGAAGCTACAGAAATAGACCTAGGGGCCTTTTCTGCTTGTCTCACTACTTTAAATTGCCTAAGTTGTACTTTGTCAGGTTGTAAACCATAGAATCCTTAATTCTGCTAATTAAATTGATTAAAGCTTACTACCAGAAAAAAAGCATATCCTCCAAAATAATCAAGGTCTGTCAGGAAGCTACTTCCATCATTTCAGAAACGTTGAAAGTCATATTAAGAAAACAATCTCTCAAGTAGCTCTTGAAAATACATATTTTGATATGACTCTCATTTTACTGCTTCATTACTTTTCATGATGAAAAAGAATACCTAATATTGAAAATAACTACATGGAAGGTTTGCAAGCTTTTCTCCACCCATTATTCTCTCTAAAATATCCTTTTTCTCTGTTCAATACCCCAAACTCAACAAGCTCATCTGTTTTTCTCTACATTTTAATTTGTAAATCTCTTTTATTGTTTACATGAAGTGTGTTTTGCTGTATAGAAATGAATCAGTTCCCTCCCGATTTAATATTTTCTGTCTCTATGGTATCTAAATATTTGATAAATTAGTTGACCTCATCCTCTTCTTAAGGGTATATGGCAATAAGTTGTTTTCTTTCCCTGCCCTATTTCAAGGACATAATGAACGTGCTTGCACTCTATATTTGTTTTGGCCCTCCCTTCCCGCCTATTTTCTTTTTGAAGGGACAATTCTGACTGATAAGTCTGAATGCTGTTTTAGTCTTTAGTATATGCAAAAGCAAATTGACTGTTTCCCCCTTGTGTAATTTAATTACAGTGCATACCACACATGAAATAATATCCAGGAGTTATGTTGTCCAGGCCATTTTCTGCTTCCTGTTATCTCTTAAGTCTCTTAGGATGGAAATTAAAGCACTCTTCTGTGGCTTGGACTCTGATTGGATTTTCGGAGTGAAATTTAATCACATCCTTTTCTTCTCTCATCTGAGTTTAAAACTAACTGAGGAACAGATGTAGAAATAAGGCAGATGGAGACCAAAGTGTTAGCTTTATTAATTATAAATATGAATTTGAAAGTGAGATGGCTCTATGGACTTATTTGAGCTTATTAGTACCTTCCACAGTAACAATTGCATTCATAGCAAACTGACCAGTTGTAGACTCCCTGCAGAGACAAACAATCTACACATGAGGGAGGAAAATAAAGTATGAATCCTAGAATCCTAGATTCAAAACACTGGGGAAGAAAGAGAGAGGCTGGCTCATGTGCTCATGTTCCATTTCCATTTTTCATTAGTGACTGGATTCACTAGTCAGATATGTTGCTTTTACTCTAAGGGCAAGTCATGATAGAAGAGACAGGTCGAAGCTGATTTTTTCCCCCTACTATGTCCCCTCACCTTTTCGTGTGTGAATAGGCCTCTCTGTGATAAGTAGGAGTAGTTAAGAATCCCCAGCATTCTCTTCCCATCACCCACCCTTTATCTTTATCATATATTTTTTAAACCAAATAAAAATACTAAGCCATGTTAAATAAAAATGCTGTGACCTCTCTACCTGAACTCCTCATACTCATCTTTGAATTAACCGGGATTGGTTGCTTTTATACCTTTATCATTGAACAACATTCTAGCAAGCATCTTTGCTACTAGATATTATTCTCGGTCCCAAAGATGCCAAAATTAACAAGACACAGACTCGGTTGTCAAGGGATTAAGAAAAACCCTATTTAATATGTTGGATTTGTATGCCTATATTATATAAATCAATTGATGTTACCCTACTGGGATATTATCATACTTCTCTTTTTAGACTGTAGTTTGTAATGTCACTTCTAGAAGATTACAAATCATTCTCTCTGGGCAGGATATCCCCTGTAATTGTATTTCTTCTTCCTAAGTAGTTCTTGGCCCATGTGTTGTTTGTGCTTCTCTAGGGATTTGTTCAGTGACTTTCTCTATAGGACTTTTTAATCTAGGAGTAGTTTCACTATGTAATTGTCCATCAGAATCATGCTTTTTATTTCCCAGGTGTTCTATAATTCAAAACTTTTGTTCTTAAATTAAGCTGTTATATTTTTGTCTGATTTGCTGATTTGTGTGTCACAATTGTCTCATTTCACCCTAGGCTAATCACCTTGCTATCTTTTTTGAATGCTGTATGTAAACTCCCATGTCAGATTTGGTCTATAATCACAAATATATCTTGAGGAACTTTTCAGTGATACTCTTGTGAGCCCACATTGGCCTCCAGTCTTTAAAGCTTTTCTCTGCTCCTCTTCACTTTATTTTCTCTGATCAACTCCTGTCCTACCTGCTCTAATAAGAATACCCTTAAGAATACTGTCAACCTCTCAGGCATGGTTGTGCATACTTGTAATCCCAGAGGCTTGGGAGGCTGAGGCAGGAGGATTGTGAGTTCAAAACCAGCCTAAGTGAATGTTCTCTCTGATAAGTGGATGCTGAACCATAATGTGGG
>NW_026000249.1:24551617-24571873 GCF_001458135.2 Marmota marmota marmota
GGGGGGGGGGGGTCTTTAATTGGGCAAAGGGGAGGGAGGATAGAAGAGGGAGCATGGGGGCAGGAAAGATGATAGAATGAGATGGATATCATTACCCTAGGTACATGTATGACTGCACATTTGGTGCAACACTACATCATGTATAACCAGAAAAATGAAAAGTTGTGCTGCAATTGTGTACAATGAATCAAAATGCATTCTGCTGTCATATATACCTAATTATAATAAATAAATAAATATTTTTTAAAAAAAAACTGTTTTAAAAAAGCCAGCCTAAGAAACGTAGTGAGACCCTGTCTCAAAATATAATGTAAAAAGGCTCAGTAGTTAATGCCCCTGGGTTCAATGCCCGGTACTAAAAAAACAAAACAAGAAAGAGAATACCATAAGCCTTACTTTTCCTGTATACCTAATATAATGGACAAATTTGTGCTCATAGCTTAGTCTGTCAGCAAATTGAAGGAGTTTTGCTCTTGGTATTAATTTACTATCTTACTAATTGTCCCTTTTCTCCATCTCTGTTGTTTGCTGTCATCCTCTGACAAGAATATAAATATCTGAGTGCTGTAATGTGGAAATAATAATAGTATTCCTCTTATAGAGTTTTTTGAGGATTAAATGTATAAACGCATGTGAAATCTTTAGAAAATGCCTGGTTCTCAATGTGTGCTCCATAAGTATAAGATACTACCATTGTTATCATTTAAAGCTCTGGTTGGGTATTATGGGGTAGAATGTACTAGAAGGTACATTTTGAATAACTGACAAATGACATTTTGAAATGAAAACCTAATCCTCTCAATTGCATTCAATGATTTTTCTCAGAAGTATACAAAAGAATCATCTATGAAAAAAGTGCAAAGACATGATGCCTAAATGTTGGAAAAGATCTGAAATTGGATGATAATCACCAGTTCCCTCTCATCATTCTTAGAAATCCCAGATCATTCCCAAACCCCAACATGGTCTAGCTCTTGCTTATTTTGTTAGCTGCATTTTTTGTACAAGGTCCTCCTGCTCTGTCTGCTCCACCCACATAAATTCTTCCTCAATGGGCCTTCCTGGTTTATGCACCATGAACAATTCCCATAGATCTCTTCAATGAATAGAAGTTTCCTCCCTCACTCACCCTTCAGTTTTGGTATATTGGTCTCCTCCACAGGAATCCTTAGTAATCAAGTCTCCAAGACAGTATTACTCTCATAGCCTCCTTTACTTCTCTGTGGTAGCAGTTACTACAGAAATAATTTAAAATTAGTGTTCATATTAGCAACTGTCAGTTCCTTCCCTTGATCATAAGCTCTGGAGGGGCAAGAACTATACCTTTTCTTACACTGATTCCTCCTTGTCTCACCTTTTGTCCCCTAGCCAATAAGCATGAATGTATCTTATACTAACAGAACTTTTTTATGAATTTAATTATGACATCCATAGTAACAGATCTCTAGAGGTGGTTCAAAGCTTCTGAAACTAAAATTAACTTCTCATTCCCTAGTTTCATTCTGCAACCACCATTCCCAGAAAGGATTCAATAATTAAGCAGAAACAGATGCCGAAAGTATATTCAAGACATGCTTTACAATAAAAAAAGAAAACTTTAGCTGGGGGTGTAGCTCAATGGTAGAACACTTTCCTATCATGCAGAAGGCCTTGGCTCTCAAGCTCCAGCACTTTAAAAAAAATCTTTATTATGTTATTTGAATAAAATGGAAGCTCATCTCTCCTAAAACACTTCAATATTCTTAAACGTTATTTTCTCTGCATGGATTATGTATTCCTATGGAACATTTCCATATTCCAGTGTCAGAACAAGTAGACACATTATATGTAGACACACTGATTTTGCTATGTCAGAGATGGTTATGACAGGGATAATAATTTATAATTTTGGTCATTTGAAGATCAGAAATTTAGGAGATTAGAGATTTATTCTTATGTGTGCTGTCATAGCCAAGCTTTCATTTAGAGTTTAGTAGAAAATTTAACATTAAGTACTTCTAAAAAGTGGTCTGGTGTTGTCTATTAAAATTGGTTAGAAAGTGCTATATGTTCTGAATTAAAGTAATATAATAAGGAATAGCTTTATACACCAGAGATAGACTTTAGAAGTGAGCTTAGTTGTGGATTAAGTGAAGTCATGATTCTTTGATCTTTCTTCTATTAACCACATTCAATAGACTTCTTGATTTGTGGTTTGAGCCCCTTACATGTAAATGAAGAGTAAATTTAATACAGATTTTTGCCATTTATCTCCATTATAATCCTGAATTTAGGATATTCTTCTTCTGCAGTGGACAAAACTCTAATATTAGTTACCTCTGGTAACCTGCTGGTTAAAAAAAATGTTGCTAAACATATTGTCTTTAAATTTTAAGACTAAAACATAAAGAACACTCTTTTATTGAAATATATCTGAAATTGAGAATTCTGATCTAATAATTTGAGATGCTGTTTTGGAATTGTTTAAATTGAATTAAATTTAAATCTTTTTATATATTTCACATCTATAGCTTTTAATATACATTTATAATATAGAGTACATCTCATGTCATTTTTTATTTCATAGTTAATATTGACCATTAATTTCTATTGGGCTTTTCCTACTCCATAATCCAGAACTGTAAGGATTTACGAAGGGCAAGAATTGTCTTCTATGTTACTTTTACATTCATTCATTTATTTATTTATCTTTTAATAAAATATACATAGTATTATATAGCTGAAAATGTACTAGACATTATGAACACAGAGCTAGATAATTATGGCCTCTCCCTTCCACTAAATACCTATGCATGACTTGTGTTGATATATAAATTGATGTTCAATCTCTGCATATTTAATTAAATTGAAATATATTTTAATCTTGATTTTCCTAGCAATTCCTAAACTACGTGAATTTGAATATGAAATAGAGTTTGAAAATGAAGTTATGAAGTCTAACTTGGAATCCTGTTTGGCTTTATATTTGATCAAAAAAAGTTATAATATGAAACACCAAATGATATCATTGGTCTTCAATCTGACATTTACACCAAAGAAACCATTGAGGTAAACCTGCTTTACTTCTCTTTTTCTTTAAATAATATTATTACTCTCAACTAACTAAATTATCTAATATTGCTAACTAAACCAATCTAACTAAATTAAATGTTTGGTTTTTATTTCCATCTTTCAATATTTGGATCATATTACTTCTTTGATGCTATTAAGGGAAATGTTTGGGGCTAAATTATTTTCAGCTAGTAAACTATGAAAAATATTCTAATGTCTAATGGTTGGAAGTCTAAGCTATTTTTCAGAAACTGACCTCCCTAAGTCATTAGAGTGTCCTTTTAACAAAAGATAACAATTGCCTATTTTATAATATCTTTTTTAAAGAAACTGACCAAGGGATGTACAATGGCAACATATTTCTTGATGCTGCTTTCCAGAATAGAACCAGTTCAGATGATGAGAATGCCTACATTATGTTCTACATTGCAACTGCTTTCATTACCCTTTACCACTTAACACCATAACATTACACATCTGTTACTAAGACGTATGTGGATGTGTAAGAATAGTAGGCTTTGGATGTTTCCCCTTTAGGAAATCTCATCCAATGTCTTTATATTTACTCTTTGGGCTACTGACACTTAGCATTTATAAATATTATATGTATGTCAAATCTGAGATAGGGATTTATTTGTGTCTGAATGCAGAGATACTGATCAGAATCAATATATACAAAATATAAAACTTGGTAATGCACAAAACATCTGAAAATATTACTTGTGCTTTAATTGCCTCTAAACTTTGCAACTATGTATTTGATATAGGTATGCATATATTTGAAGTGGCTATGAATATGTATTCTAATAACAAAATAATACTAGAATCATTTTCAGGAAGCAGTAATAAATGCAAGCTACAAGAAAATAGTGCACTATAAATGCTGACATTGCCCTCTTTTCCATTTCATTTTTGTAGTTTTCTATGTTCATTTGCTAGTATTTTTTATTTAGTTATGTAATTTCATTAGTTTAATGATATGGAATATTCAGCAACAGCTAGAAGGAGAACAACATTATCATTGGTGAATATGTAACACAGGTCTAAACAAGTTTTTTAAATTGAGAATTTTTATCATTCGTCATGTTTTATCTACAGAAACACTAATTATCTTAGCTTGACATTTTTCTGGAAAATTTTACCTGTTGAAGAGCTGAACATAATGAGAACCCCAAATTCTGATGCAGTTTGGAGGAGATAATTTAGAATAGATGATATCACATATATACATTGCTATGAATCTGTGCCATCTGTGAAATTAAGTAGTCTTCCCCTCTATGGCCCTAAAATGTTGACATGGTAATTTCATGCTAACTCAAAGAATTGACCTGTTGAATGGAAGTATTCAGCAATAGTCATTTGAGTACGTATACTACTTTACTAAAAAATCATTTAATTTCTACAAAGAAACAAAATTCCTGCACTTTTGGAGTGTTTCACTCAGTGAGAGTGACAGATAACAGAAATAAATGTATAAGTAAGCAAGCAAATTTCAGAATGTCCTGAGAAGTAAATAAATAGGGTAAATAGAACTATTGAAAGATCTGCTTCTGACAAGGGGGATTGTTAGGCTTCTATGAAGTGATGTCTGAATTAAAATCTTATGGCTGATAACAGCTGGGAAGAGCATTTAAGGTGAGGAAAGAATAAATGCAGAGACATGAAACGAGAAATTTTTGGCATGAGCAATGAATAGTAAGAAGGCCAATGCTTCTCTAATATATTGAGCAAAGGAGGAAATAAGATTGGAAAGAGTAGTTGAGTTCTTATCATTTAGGGTTTTGATGCAATAGGTCCATATTTATGCTAGAAACAATAGGAAACTATTGAAGGACAAATATTTGGAGAATTGATTTAGGAAAACATGTATACATCATTCATAAAATGAATGGATGATGTTGGATGATAATCTGATGTAACTTAACAATTGTGTTTTATACACATCAGTACGTGTTCATTTATTTCTACCATTCCCTGTTTGAAATATATTTGTGACAGTTCACTGGAAGAGACATAGTAAAATATGAAAAACCAAAATAAAACAATAGCTCTAAATTATGGAAGTTCTCTCTCTTCCTTGTAAGACAGAAAAAATAGAAGTGTGAAAATTAAGTCTTGAAAACAGTACAGAGAGGAATATAGTTTTACTTTCTATAACAAGAGTGTATGAGAGAGTATACATTTAGGATTTATATTTTAGATATTTTAACTTTAATGATATATCACTAGACATTGGCTAAGTTATACTGCGTAGTATTCCATTTTTTCTATATAATGCACTTTTTTTAACCAGCACTCTATTGAAAGAACAATTTAAATTTTTGCTCCCACTTTTTTCTTTTTTGACACCAGGGATTGAACCCAGGGGTTCTTTACCACTGAGCCACATCCCCAGCCCTTTTTATTTTTTATTTTGAGACAGGGTCCCACTAAATTGCTTAGGGCCTCACCAAATTGCTGTAGCTGGCTTTGAACTTGTGATCCTCCTGCCTCAGCTTCCTGAATCATTGGAATTATAGGTGTATGCTACCACTATGCCCAGCCACTCCCACTTTTTTGGCAATATAAACAATGCTATAAAAAATGCAGCAATAAACATGATACATATCACTTGAACTATTGGAAGCATATCTCTAGGGAAATTACTGAGTGGAATTGCTGGTTTACTGTGTGTAGTGTTCAAATTTGGTAAAATATTGACTAATTGCTGCCCAAATGACTAACCAATTTTATACACCTACTTACAAAGGAAAAGAGTTTCCAGTGCTGTCCTTTCTGACACTTTTAGGTAAGCAGTTTTAGATTTCATTTTTCAATCCTGAATTAGGATTTGCAACCACATTCTTGCACATTTGAGTCATTTCCACTATAGGCAGGCAAACAAACAAAACCATTGTTCAACTCCAACTGCTATCCTCTCTCTCCATTCTTCACCATAGCCAAATGCTTTCAAAGTCTACCTTTGGATTTTATTCCTTAACTTAACTGCCTTTCAATGATATGATATTCAGTAGGGTGTATGTGATCTTTACCAATTAGTTTACTTTTAAAAAAGATTCAATTAATTTGGAACTTTTCAGATGTTAACAAACCATATTTCTGACAATGATTCATTTTGACAGAAAATTCCCAAATGGAATTTTATTATAAAACTTGAAACCATTTGCCCAATCTACCCTTACATTCTTCAGTACTATGATATTCTATGGTGGTTATAAAAATTTGCACAGTTCTTTATGCATAAACTACTGATTTTTAGAACATAAATAAATACCAGATAAGATGTGCTACAAAATAATTACCTCAAAGGGATAATGACAATCTAAACATTATCTACAAAGTATTTCTAAAATGTAATTAACAGTCATCTGCATTATGTAAGAATTACATGACCCAGTGCTTTTGCTGAAACCTCAAAGTTTACTTACATTTTGATCTTAGATATTGATTTGCTATGTTTGTTCTCTTGTGTTTCTATAGTAGCTTTTAAAATCTCCTTTTATATTCAAGGTCTCATATTACACTGAAAATAGTGTGCTTAACAGATGGAATCTGGAAGTTTCCCATGCTGTTGATTGCTACTAAGCCTGAAGTGGATGATG
This sequence comes from Marmota marmota marmota, assembly GCF_001458135.2. Classification (NCBI taxonomy): domain Eukaryota; kingdom Metazoa; phylum Chordata; class Mammalia; order Rodentia; family Sciuridae; genus Marmota; species Marmota marmota. Next base: position 24,558,271 of record NW_026000249.1, read on the forward strand.
TCATTGACATTGAAGGAATTGGTTTACTTAAGGAATCTACCACTGACTTTAGACTGACAAGTCAGACAAGGTAATGTATCAAGCAAAAAATATGTAACTGGTTTTATTAATGTAATTTATGCTGAATTATGGAATGAAATTTAAGATAGAAAATCCTATAGGTCATGTTTTCCTGGTTAAGCCTGAGTGGTATTGCTGCTGTGATTCAAAGCTTTATAGATTTCATAAATATTTATTTAAAACTTGGAATATAGAGTCTACAATGGGAAGATTAGAAAAGAGAAGCAAAGATAAATATTTAGACATTTGAATTTAAGATAATATTTCTATTTGTTTTCAAAAGATGTTTCAATATATTATTTCAAAGATAGATGGATCATTTTTCAGTAAATTTTAATGGTATTAGGAAATCAAATGGTTTAACTAAGTATAGATACTTGAGTAGCCTATACAGATTCACTTTGTAGCCAACTCTTGTTCTCAAACCTAGTCTCAGGAAAACACTGATTTCTTTTCTATCTCTTCAGCATTGCCTTTTCTGGATATTTTATATCAATGAAACCACATAATATGTGGTCTTTCACATATAATTTCTTACACTGTTTTTATCTGAAGTTCAGTAGTTTTCATGAAAAAGTACCTCTCGGTCTGTTGTTTGCATTTGGTCAGTTTCCAGAGTACTGAAATTGTTGTTTTTAATGGTTGTTCATCTTACAGTTACTACTGGGGGAGAGGATTTGTTTACCTCATCCAGTCCAGTGGAAGAGAATTCTGTATATTTTAAATTACACTAGAGTTTCATATGAATGCTCCCTGAGATTTTGTACTTAAAGTACTAAGATCTGTTGCTAATTATTTTAATTTTACTTTACTACAGAGTTCATGTAAGTCAGATTCCTTCTTTTTTTTAAGGAAAATTTATTTTGACTCATGGTTTCAGGGGTTCAGTCCATGGTAGTATGACTCCATAGCTTTGGGCCTAAGGCAAGGCATGACATCATGGTGGAAGGGCGTGGTAGAGGAAAGCAGCTCAGAGCGTGGTGCCAAGGAAGCAGAGAAAAAGCATACCCCCAGATACCAATCTCCTTCAGTCACACCCTATCTACCTGGAGTTGCAGCCCACCTAATCCATTTAAGAGGATCAATTCACTGATTAGGTTACAACTTTTATAATCTAATCGTTTCACCTCCATAGTCTCACACATGAGCTTTCACAGGATGCCTCATATCTAAACCATAATGTTCCACCCCTGGTTTCCCAAAGCTGATGCCCATCTCACAGTGCAAAATATATTCAGTCCATTTCCAAGAGTACCCATAGTCTTAACATAAGTTACACCATTACCAAAATTTCAAGTCCAAAATCTCTTCTGAGACATGAATGAAACTCTTAGCTCTTTTCTACTATACAGATCAAAAGGAAGTTACAGGGGCCAGGGTTATAGCTCAGTGGTAGAGTGCTTGCCTAGCATGCATGAGGCACTGGGTTCGATCCTTGGTACCATATAAAAATAAGCAAATAAAATAAATGCATTGTGTCCATCTACAACTAAAAAAATATTTTTTTAAAAAAGCAAGTTATATATATTCAATACATAATGGCACAAAATAAACATTTCCATTCCACATGAGAAATAGAAGCACATACAGAAGGGATGAGACCAAAATAATACCAAAATCCAGCTGGGCAAACAAATTCTGTAGCTCCATTTCAAGTATCTAGGGCAAATGGCATTGTGATATTCTCTTCAAGGAGTTTATGCAGCTCTGCCCCTATGTCCTTGCTTGTTGCAGTCCACATGGCCTCTCTCTTGTCTTGTTTCTGCTCCATTCCTACTTCTTTCTTCAGCAGATGTCACATGTTACTGGCCTTTCTTAATCTCAGGGGTCTCTGTTGCACCTTTGGCTTCCTTCTCACTTCTTCACATATTACCCTCTCCCAGGCAGCCCACAGGAAATCTATTTCTACCGCACTTTTCCTGGCCTCCCAGGCCTTCCTTTGAAATCTCGGTGGAAGCCTTCATGACTTTCAGCATTCTGTATGCCTTCAGACTTCGCACCATGTTGTTCACACCAAGATCTGCCACTTTCTCAAGTAGTTGCCAGACCTTCTGGGACCACGGATGCAATTGCCTCCAAGTACCTGGGCGGCTGATCACAGTGAAACCGTGACCCCCTGTGCAAGCAGAGTGCCTATATGGGCTCTTATCAAAGGAATTTACTTTTACACTTTTGAGCCTAAAATGGGTGTGGTCTTGCCAAGATGCCCTCAAACCATCTTTCCTATTGTTGCTAGGCAAAGTTAGTGACTGTAATCTCTTTAACAGCCACAAGTTCCTTAGCAAATCACTAGTCTTATACTTTTCTGGCCAAACTGCAAGTTTTTCAAATTTTTCTGTTGTGCTTTCTGCTCCTGATTATGACAGTAAATTTGGCTAAAGCTACTAGCAGTTCTCATGTCATCCCTGAATGCTGTGCTCCCTTGAAATTTCCTCCACCAAATTAATTAGTCCATTACCTTTAAAATCAGCCTCACATAGAGTTTCAGGATATAGGCAAAATATACACAATTTCTTTGCCAGAACGTAACATGAATGGCTGTAGTCCTGTTTGCAATAGAGTCTTCCCCCTCTGAAACCTCATGAGCCCAGTTTTCCCTGTCACAGTAATATGTTTTGGCATTCTGGTCTTCTGAGCTCCTACCAGAATCACTTACTAAGCTCTGCCTACAACATTCTAAAGATTCTTCAGCCTGCGTCTCTAAACTTTTCAAAATCCCCCACCCCCACCCCACAGACCAGCTCCAAAGTCTTCTGAACTACATGGTCACTTTAGTCAAAGCAACAATCCCATGTCTCAGTACCAATTTGCTTCTTTCTTTGCTCTGACCAAATGTCCTGACAAGAACAACTTTAGAGGAAAAAAAGTTTATTTTAGCTTATAGCTTCAGAGTTCAGTCCATGGTCTGACAACTCCATAGTTCTGGGCCCAAGGTGACACAGAATATCTCGGCAGAAGGGCATGGCAGAGAAAATAGCTCAGGATATAGCAATAAGAAAGCAAAGAGCCAGATCCCTTCTAAATAAGAGTAAGATTGTCCACTCAACACAGAGAGCTAAACTTTGGTGAGAGGAGAAATAAGGGTTTCATATTACTGGGTCATAGTGATCTGTACAAAACCTGAGAAGCAGGAATATGAGAAAAAAGTACTAAAGTTACTATTTCTCTTTTTTATAAAACTGATCACTTGAATGTCTGTATTTCTTGATGACTACAGCTGTGCACTGTATTTGCCTCCAAAATGAATTTGCCAAAAGGACTGGATGTGCAGGCAAGCATTCTATACATTTTGGTCAAAAATGAATGACAGCAAAATGTATAATTACCTGTTTTATTTGGAGACCAATGACACAAGGGAGAGTGACCATAAAATTCATTGTTTCCAAACTTGAACTTTCTTGAAAATTTTATTTATCAAGCACTCAATTCATAATTAGGCTCTCTGCAAATAAACTGGGACATATCTAAGCAAAACCAGCTCTTACTGTTACTGTTTTTATAGAGCATAATAAGATCTTTGCTATTTATCAAAAAAGGAATTTTAAGTCATCAAACACACTTTCATGTACTTACTCACCATTTGTATCTTCTCTTCAGTGAAATATCTACTCATTTCTTTTTTGCATTTCATAGTTGGATTTTTTTACTGTTGTTTTGAAAGTTCTTTGTAATTCTTGATATCAACCTCTTAACAGAATTTTGGGGATGCCAGAGATTTTAATCTTGTATGAAGTCCAATTTATCATTTTCCCCTTTTTGTAACATACTTCTGTAGTCATTGTCTAAGAACTCTTACCATTAAATACCAAAAACTTTCTTCTGTATTTGCTTAAAAAATTATTTCAAACTTAAAACAATAATGGAATTTATCATATATGTATGGTTGTGTTTGAAGTAGAAGCTTACTATTTTTTCTATGAATGTTCAGCAATATTTGTTAAAGGGCTGGGGTTGTGGCTCAGTGGTAGAGCGCTCGCCTCACACATGTGCGGCTCTGGGTTAGATCCTCAGCACCACATAAAAATAGATAAATAAGGGTATTGTGTCCAACTACAACTATAAAATAAATATTTTTAAAAATGTATTTGTTAAAAAGACTGTCCTTCCTCCATGAAACTGATTTTGCTACTTTGTCAAAAATTATTTATATTGATCTGGTTCTGGGTTTTCAATTCTGTTCCACTTATCCTCTGCCAATGCTATACTCAAGTAGTGTGGTTCCCTCTCATATTTATTTATTTATTTTATTTATTTCCATTACCTTTCTATATAAATTTTAACATAAGCTTGTCTGTCTACAAAATTTCTTCTTTATTTTGAAAAGACTGTATTAAACCCATAGATCAAATTACTGATATCTATAATTTCCACTATAGTATTTAATATATTAGTTCACTAAATTATGTATTTACTATATTTCTGAAACTATACCATATATGGTACAGTTCTTGATTTATTTAGACCTTTGACTTTTTTGTATCAGTGTTTCCTAATTTTCAGCTTATAAATCCTGTATAAGTTTTCAATATTTATAGATAGACATTTCATTTTTGGAGTAGGTGTAAATGGCATTGTGTTTTTAATTTCAGTCTTCACATGTTTATTGCTAGTTCAGAGAGGATACAATTGATATTTTTGTATTTGCTTTATATCCTCAGAATTTGTGAAGCAATCATATATTCTATAAGCATTGTTTTTGTGCTCTGTGGCATTTCCTACATAGACATTCATGCCTCCCACAGATTTTCCAATATGTATGACTGTTTTTCCTTTTATGCCTATTGTACTGGCTAGGACTTTCAGTACTATATTGAACAAGAGTGATGAGAGTAGACATCACTTACTTCTTTCCAACTTAGGTGGAAAGCATTCAGCCTTTCACCATTAGTTGTTAGCTGTAGGACTTTTTTAAGGTGATTTTCATCAAGTCAAGGACGTTTTTCTCCATGTTGGGTTCCTAGGGCTAAAGTAAGAAATTAGCACAAAATCAGTGGCTTTAAAACAACAGAAATTTCTTTTCTCACAGTTATGGAAACTAGAAGTAAAAAATCTAGGCTTGGGCAGAGCCACACTTTCTTTATAGACTCTAGGGAAGAATCTGGTCTATGCCTTTATTTTAGCTTCTAGTGTTGCCGGTGATCCTTAGGATTCCTTGGCTTGTGCACACATCACTGTACTCTCTGCCTCCATAGTCACATGACTTTCTCACTGTGTGTTTCTCTCTGAGCCCCTTCTCTTTTTATAAAAACACTAGTCATATTGAATTATGGCATACCCTAATTCAGAATGACTTCATCTTGATTGATTGCCTCTGCAATGACCCTATTTTCAAATAAGGTCATATTCTCAGGCACAAGAGATTAGGATTTGGGGAAACACAGTTTTCAGTTTTAGTATTTCTGATTTTCTGAAAGACTTTATTAAGAATGACTAGTGAATTTTGCCAAATGTTTCTTCTGCACCAGTTGATAATATCTTCCATTTTTCTTCTGTAGTCTGTTGATGTGGTGGATGACACTGATTGAATTGCAAATATGTCTTAAACTAGATATGTATTCCTGGCATAAACCCTATTTGCTCTTGGTACACATTACCTTTTATACACTGATACACATTTGCTATAATTTGGTCATGATTTTAGTGTCTTAACCTCATGAGAGATTTTAGCCTGTGGTTCTTTGTTGTTGTTGTTGTTATTATTATTATTATTATTATTATTATTATTATTATCATCATCATCATCATCTCTATGTCTGATTTTGTTATCTATGTAATGTTATCCTCAAAAAAATAGTTAGGAAATAATCCCTCTTTTTCTATTCCATGGAAGATAATGTTTATAATTGGATATGATTCTCCTAGAAATGTTTGTTAGAATTAGCCAGTGAAATCATTTGGGTCTGAAGATTTTTTTCAGAAGCTTTCTAAAATTTATGATGTAATTACTTTAATAGATTTTTAATTTAATATTGGGAGAGTTTGGTAGTTTGTGTAAAGACTTATTTATAATACTCCCTTATTTTTCTGTTGATATCTGCAGAGACTATGCAATCTCTTTTATTTCTCAAATTGGTCATTTACAGCTTCTTTCTTTTATCACTGTTAGTCATCTTAGAGGTTTGTCAATTTTATTGACCTTTTTTTAAAAAACTAGCTATTTGCTTCATTGATTTTTTTCCTATTGTTTTTCTGTTAGGGTTATAATAGATTTCTACGCTTATTTTTGTTTTCTTTTACTTGCTATGGATTTATTTTGATCTCTCTACTTTCTTGAAGTAGTTTAGATTATTAATTTGTGGACTTTCCTTTTTCCTGCTGTATTTACTAGTATATTATTCCCCTTAGGGTACTGCTTTACTTGAATTTTATGGCATTGGTATGTTGTATTTTCACATTCATTCAGTTCTAAATGTACCTTTTACTTTCTTTGAGACTTCTTCTTTGACACACGGGTTATTTAGAAGAGTTTCATTTAATTTACAATCTTAAAATTTCTGTTGTCTTTCTCTTGATTTTTAGTTTGATTTCATTGTGGTTAGAAAACATACTCTGCATAAATTTAATTATTCGTGTTTCTAAGTAACCTATTTCATCAGACAGATCTATGGGTAGAAGTATAAACAAACAAAATAGAAGATTGAGTGTTCTACAAGTATCTCTTGGAGCCTGCTGTTAATTGATGATGTATTGTTCAGTTCTTATGCTTCCTTAACTGATTTTCTGTTTAATAAGTCTATCAATTGATGAAAAAAGGGTGTTGATATTCATGGATGTAATTGTAAATTTATTTATTTCTTTTTCCAGTGCTTTTTTGCCATAAGCATGTCTGAAGCTCTAATTTTTTGGTGAATGAAAATATATGATTACTGGGTCTTTTTGGTGTATTTATTCTTTTATCATCTTATAATGTCCCTCCTTCTCTGACAAATATATCAGCATTGAAGTCTAGTTTAACTGATATTAATATATGTTAGAGTCTGTAAACAAGTCTGGATGGCGCCTGGCATTTTGCCAGAGGGAGTGGTTTGTGAGGTGGCGCCAGCGAGCCATTAAGTGTAGAGATTCCTTATTGGTTGACTGCTGTATGGAGTTTATGTTAATTAGATAAGCTGTGTGGAATGTATAAATACCCCTCCTGTCCTACAATAAACGGCTCCCACTCCTGCTGTATCAATGTACACAAGTTGCTCGTCACCCCCCGGTTATTTTGCTGCAGCCGGACTGCGGCAAATATAGCCACTTCTGTTCTTTTAGAAATAAATATTTGTACAGTATACATTTTTCATTCTTATATATTCAGTTTTCCTATGATATTATATTTTAGGTTACTTTTTATAAATAGCCTATAATGTGATCATCTTTAAATCCACTTATCTCTTAATTTGTATTTGTGTCCATTTACATCATTTACATTTAAAGCGATTATTAATATTTTAGGTCTTGTTTTCACCACTTTAGTTTTCTTTTTCTGCTTGTTGATTTTTTTTCTTATTGCTGTTTTCCTTTTCTTTCCTTATTATTGGTTACCAGAAGAATTTTTAGAATCTACTGTTTTTATGTGCTTTAAATGTATTTCATTGTGTATTTTTAACAGTTGCTGTCAGTATTACAATATTAATGATCAACAAATCACAGTCTACCACTATAAACATTTTTCTGCTTTAAGAGAAATGTGGAAACCTCACTTCCATTTTCTTCCCTCTGCCCTACTACATTTTTTGGAGAGGGGTTACCAGGAATTGAACTCAGGGGCACTCGACCACTGAGCCACATCCTCAGCCCTATTTTGTATTATATTTAGAGACAGGGTCTCACTGGGTTGCTTAGCACCTTGCTGTTGCTGAGGCTGGCTTTGAACTCGTGATCCTCCTGCCTCAGCTTCCAGAGCCACTGGGACTATAGGCATGTGCCACCGCACCCTGCTACCCTTCCACTTTTTAAATGTAAATCTCTTAAATTTTTCCACTATATACATCGAACACCATGCACAATTATGTTATAATTTTCCCTTCAGTTTTCAAATGCTTTTAAATGCTTTTCTTTAATGCATTCCATTGCTTTTCTTTCCTTCTGAAGTTCTATCCACTTTCCATCTTCATTTAATTATTTTCTACTTCAAACTGTTTTCTAAATTTATTTTTAATTTTTATTTGTTCTTTTTAGATATACATGAGAGTGTATTTTGACATATTATACATACAAGAATACCCCTTAACTATTCTTTAAGGTTAGTTCTGTTTATAATATGTTCTCTTAGCTTTCCTTAATCTGAGGTTATTTTTTATTTTCCCTTCATTATTGAAGAATCACAACAATTAATAATAATTTAATTATTAATTGATTAATTTAATTAGTAATTCATTAATACAGAATTCATGATTCAGAGTTCTTTTCTTTTAGCACTTCCTACCGGCATTTGGTTTATGAGAGGAAATCTGCCATTCAAATTGTTGCTCCCCTATTAAGTAACATTTCGTCTTTCTCCAGTATCTTTCAAGAAGATTCTTTCACTTTAATTTTCAGAAATTTGTTGATGATGTATTGTGCCACATAATGTCTATACTGTTTGCGGTCATCATTAAACTGAATTAAATGAGGAAAGGGACTGGGATTATTTAGTTTAGTGCTAGACATGTAAGGGATGTTTAATAATTCTGCCATGTAAGAAGGAAATCCCTAAATACTTTCATTTCTATGATAATAAGAAAAAAATAAATGGGCAGTATCCATGGTGATTATTGAATATAAATTTGCCTTGAAGACCAAAAAGAAACTTAATGTGTTTATTAGATTTATAGAGAATAATGGCATAAACAATTTGCTGTTTCTATTCAGAGATGTTGCAAAGTTTCTAAAATCATTTTAAAATATCTGTCATATTTTTAAAGGATATGACAATTTGTGTCCTTATTTACTGTAACAAAGCATCATATCAATATATTTGGAAATTTTTCAAAGTTAATTATCTAATGTAATCCACAGAAATGTTTAATCAGTTAACTAGTTCTAAGTAAACATCATTATGGACATGGTTAGAACTCTGCTCTTCTAGTAATTTAAATGTTCTTTACTCATTGGCCTGTACAATTTTCCTAGCTTGGTCAGGTTTAACATATTTTCCGTGTACTTCAGAGTATAAAAATGAATTTCTACTTTTTTGTTGGGCCATATATTTTAATACCATACTGTTTACTCAGAGAAACCTATCTCTTGGGCTGGAAATCAGATTTCTTCATCAGTTCCATATATGCACATAGCTTACATCACACTTGGGCTTCTCCCATAGTCTTTGGGACTAGGGTTTTGTTTTAAATATTCTACAACAGAAATTTCGTATAAAGATAAAAAAAAAAGAAAGAAAGGCAAGATAGTTTCCATCTAATACATGAGAATGTGAATTCATTTCATAACTTGTAAGGACCTTTAATGAGTAAAATATTTCTTTTGTGTCATTGTAGGAAGCAAATAATACACATAATTCATAATAATTGAGTTATATTGTATCCTTGTTAATCACTCTATAATATTATTCTGCACTTATTTTAATGAAAACATATGAACTAAATTATTTGAATTGAAAATAATCAAAGTTTCATCCTTCATCACCTCACTTCTGATTGCTCTTGACAGATGCAATTAAATAATGCAATCATTAGTTATAAAAGATTACAATCAAAAGGAAAGTCTCAAATTTTTGTATGAACTCACAAAGGAAAACTCCCAATAAAGATCTCACCATGATTATTTCTGTCTAAATTGAAAAATTATTTTCATTATTCTGCTTTGTCTCTAAATCTAATTGGAAATTGCCTGCATTGAATTAATTGGAGACACAGACCAAGGACCATGTTTACTATCAGAAAAAGGACAGAACAGTAGCATGTTATATCCTGCTGAATAATTTAATTTAGATGCCATTATGATTTTTACTCCCAGTATTTTGAGAATATCATCCTAATTTGGGTAGACTTTTAGTATTTTATACTATTTATACTATAATAGATATTTTGCAGATATGCTGAACCTACTATTTCCTATTTCCTATAATGAAAGGTCAAGATTGCATCTATTTCTCACTCAGTCTTATCACAGCAATCAGTTCTTGCTTTCTTGATTCCCCTCAGAGCATAAATTTATACTTTCAGTAGGCCTTTTGAGAAACATGAGGCAGTTACAAAGTCAATTTCATCAAATTGCTATTCAATTTATTTTTGTATCTTCATTGGATGTCTTGATTTTTTAAATGTCTTTGAGGTTTGTTTTATGAGCACTATGAAAAAATGAAAAAATTTATGACATATGGATTCAGTCTCTAACAGTAAGATCTGCTTCCTTATGCCTTGGTAATTTTTTAAATGTACTGAAAAGGAAAATATGACAGTATATATTTATGAAAGAAGCAAAACAGAAAGTCATTCTGCTTCATTACAATACAATCATTCTGGGTTCATTATAACTAATATTACTAACATTCTCTTAGATGTTTTGTTAGAATTAGAAGTAGCATGTATCTCTTATTCTGATGCATTTCTGCTAACATTAAGTTCAAAGAAAGTCTCAATAGAAACCAAAAATAGACCTACTTTGTTTCAATAAACATTTCCATAAACATTTTCCTAGGGAATGAATGCATTTATCAGAAATTCTAGTATATAAATTCATGTAGGACAAATGCATTCAAAAATGAAAAATACTGACTTTTTGTTTTGAGCTCTTTTATATTGAGTGAACTGCTTAGTATTACAGAGAATCCAAAAATTCTATCAGAATATTTTCTATAGATTTTTATTTTGTTCAATTTTGGTTCTGAGGATGTAATATCGTACCCCTTGTAATATTGATATCAAAATGAGTTTTTTAAAAAATATTAAACAGTAAATAGAATTATTATCTTCAATAAGTGCATTTAGTGTGCAGATTTGGGGGAACATTTTTGGTATATTTTAATGACTGAGGGTCACTCATGCAAATGGTAATAACATGTTGACCATGTCTGCAGTCATCTGAAGACTTGACAGAGTTGGGTGATCAAAATGGCTTATTCTCACAACTGGCAGTACATACTGGTTGTTGTCAGAAAGCTGAACTGGGGCTGTCAGCAGTAGTACCTATACATAAACTCTCTACTGTGTTTGTCCCCAATAATTGGATTGTACATCTTGACTGGTTTCCCACAGTTTTTATTCCAAGAGAACCAGGTAGGAGATGATTGGCATTTTCTGACATAGATACCAAAAGTTCCACAGTGTCACTTTAGTTACATTCAATTGGTTACCAGAGAGTCACTATGTTGACATGGATATAAAAAAGGGAACACTGGCCACTTTTTTCAATGTGAAATTGTTAAAGGAAATACAAGCATGCTATGGTAATCAAGTAATGCTTACTTGAACATTTTAAGCTTCTCCTAAGTCAGTATACTCTCCCTAGATTCTTCCTGAATATTGTAACCACCTGGTAGTCTTTGAGTGTCAAGGCTCAGATAGTGGTGTGCAAATCACAGAAAAGGATGGGTTTATTTTCTTTTTGTAGGTCAGTTTTCTAGGATAATTGGAAACTACCCACTTCCCTATGTCAAATCTGTTTTTGAACTTATTTTAAAGATCCAATGCTGTAAATAAGCTACTGAATATATTTAGCTTATTATCCAATCCTGGGTAGGCTATACCTAAGTAGGTATTAAAAACCTCAGGTCATTCTGAACATCTAGAAAACTAGTAGGGAGTATAGAAGAAAGAAAAAAGATGAGATAAGAAAACAGAATGATGCAATCATATTCAAGATTTGACCACTTCCCCATGGTGGTTTCTCTGTATCCTAAATTAATTATATAAAACACAATGTCCCTAGGACAATAGGAAAGAGAAGATACTTTAAGGAATACATTTCACTTTTTATGTTTTAAGTATTTAAAAGGCCTAGTGTTTGTCAAGCAATTTTAGGCATGTTTTAGAGCTACAAAGTGTTCTGAAGAAGGATAAAAACATTACCAAGTATCAAAACAGCTTACCTGCTAATCTTATTTTTAAAATTTTATTTGCACATAAATGATTAGTAATAAGTAAAACTTTTGAGAAATTTGCTTTTCTTTTTTTCTGTTTTATTTTTCACTCACATCTGTCATTTGTGATAGCATTAAAAATACAGAACATGAATTACACAAAGGTCTATGTTGTAAATCTTAAGAAATAGTAGTGTGCCATCTTCTGACCATAAACACTAATTACAACTCAGTTCTGCTAAACTATAGGAATTAGAAATCGATTCCTAATTGTATGAACTAACCAGTTTTTGAAGAGTCATTTTGGATCATGCTACATAGAAATTTTCATATTGTAAAATTAATATCTATTGTGGACAAGGATTCTGATTTTCAAAAATAAATTATAGGGTTTTATGTGTACCTTTTTATAAACACACGCATTAAATACATGTAATTTAAGAAATCTTTTGGGACTCATACTGCTTACATTGTTTAAACCATCTTTAATTCATCAACTATCTTACACCACAGCTGAGTATCCATTTATTCCCAACAATAACAATAAAACTACCATCCTTTAAAAAATGATGACATATAAAAAAAACTGATGAAATTGTTTTGTAAGCAGTTTTCTCAAGGACTTTCCACTGACTGAAATAAATAGCTTTCAAATGCTCCAGATGGAAAGCAAAAAGTATTTTAAAACCTCTAGAAACCCTTTAAAATTTAATGACAACTTTTCCCCTTCAGAAATCTTCTCTCTTTCCTCTATGCATTAACATCATATCTCTAGAGTCAGCATTTATCTGAGAAGCTATTTCAATTTTCCGAATACAGTTATTTTTACCTTTGAGAATGATTGCCATATTTTTGTCATAAACATATAGAAAGGGATATTTCCCCAGATACAGTTTTCTATCATGGTTAATGATGTTATTATCAAGAAAAAAACAGAAAATAATTTCTTTCCAATAAAGATCAGAGCTATGTCAAATGTAGGACACTATCAGCCCACTTTAGTGATTATTCATGATCGTTACAGTTTCTTTAGTCCCTTGTCTGCCCTGTCTAAGAACAACACAATAATAATAATAAATGTTCATTGTATGCCTACTATTTAGCATATGTAAAATTATATAATTTAAATTTTACAGTACTACAAAATTGATATCATGGTCTCTGATTTACCAAAACATTTGCATACCCACACATAGATACATGTTTACACAATGACAGTGAAGAATGATGGAAGTTACTAGACTTTGGCAGTGCTTAGTGAGCTGGGTGGCCATTTAGGTAAGATGCCTCAGCTCCTGCCTCCCCTCCCTCTAGTCCCATCCCAGTAGAGACTAAACTCTTGTTCACATCCCTACTCCAGGTTGGTGTCTTGTGAGCCTCAGATTCAGGGACTTCTGAATTTTGTTAGGCTAATAAACAAGTCAGACTTGCTCAGATATATATTCAATACCAACAGCTCTAAAAAAGCTGTTAAACATTCCTATTCCTACCTCCAGCATTGGCTCTGTCAGCTATAGTATATATATATATATATATATATAT
>NW_026000249.1:24571885-24582876 GCF_001458135.2 Marmota marmota marmota
CATACATATATATATACACACACACACACACACACACACATACACACACACACACACACACACACACACTATTGGCTAGTATAAATTAGGAATGCCACATTCCAGAGGAGATAAGTGATCATTCTTTTTTTCTTGCTGTTGTAAATCAAGCTCAGGGCTTTGACATGATCAGCATATGCTCTTACAATGAGCTAGACTCACAGCTCCAAGATGATCATTTTTTTAAACTTTTTTTTAGAGTTTCATGGACCTTTATTTTATTTATTTATTTATATGTGGTGCTGAGAATCGAACCCAGTGCCTCACACATACTAGGCAAGCACTCTACCACTGAGCCACAACCCCAGCCCCCAAAGATGGTCATTTTTAAATAGTGCTTTACTATTCCAAACCCTAACCCTCTTCTCCATCAAAATGCACACAAACCCTTAGTATTAAAACAATGAAGCACTATTTTCATTTCATTTCTTCACCTGTGCTTCAATGTAAATGTTTGAACAAAAGAATCCATGGTTAAAAATATGAATCAATAAAACAGAAGTCTTGGAAATAACTGAATGAAGAAGAACCTTCTGGAAGCCATGCCAACTTAAAATGAGATTACTGGGATTATGTAACAGAAATCTTTGTGTAAATGTGTATAGGGCTTTACAAGTTGAAAGGGTCATATAGTTCAGGCAATGGAAAATAAGGGCAAGAAAATGAGTTTTGAAAGTAGGTCCAATAGTCCTTAACCCAGAGGTAATAACACCTCCTTAGGTGACATTTGAAAATTCATAAAGGAGTGTTGGCTGGGTGCTGTCAACATTGAAAGCCTCAGAAAAAGGATACTAAACTTTCTGTCATCCTTAGGACTCTACAGACCACCTAGACCTATATATCTTTGGGGCAGGTATCTCCTCACTATTGAGACTCCATGTCATTCATTTTCTTCCTCCCCCAAACAACAGCATTAAAGCTCATGCCATGAAAATGCCCCTTTACTAGTCTTCCTTGATGCAGTCTCTAAACACATCCTAGAAACTCCCCTTCAACACCTAATCTAATGTTACTATTTCCTGCATTAACCCTGGCAAGATGATGATGTAATATTTGCTGTCTCTTGAGTTGTATTTCTCTTGAAACCCATAAATTTCCTGAACTACAAGCAAAATGAATCTTCACTTTTCATTAAACCATTTCCCCCACTGGATGATTTAGAGTTATACAGGTCAGAGCATCCACTAAAGTGATTTTAGCAAACCCTTTGTCTTGTTTCCTCATATAACCTATAGAACACCCATTCATATCAGAAATAAAAAGTTGAAGCTATTGCTGCTACATTGCATTCTCTATTGTTAACAATATTTTTGTTCTAAAAATCATTTTCATAGATTATTTGATTTTTAGCCTATCCCTTCATCAGCAGTAGCTGGCATCTTTAATTTTGTATTTAGTTTTCAGAACAAAAACATTGTTTTTACTATTGTATATGGGAGGACTCATGCAGGAAAAAAGTGTTTTTCTTAAGGAAACTCAAGAGTTGGAGAGGCACAATGACTTGTAACCTCACCCCCAATTGCTGTAATTTAATTCTGGGCCTCTGTAAAATTAGTATCTCTCTAGTAGTGCAATGTCAGTGCTTCTTATGAATACTTGAGACTACAAAAGTCACATGTGTCAATACCAGGGATCAAAGCTGTGTAATTGAGAAGTCGGCTTACAAGCCATTATTTTTTTTTAAATTATCTTACAAAGGAAACCTAGATCATCATATTAATAGGCTATCAGATCTGACTATCATAGTGGCTAAACTACAATTTTAACTAGTATACTGGTGGTCATCTGTGTAACAGGATTTTCCCAGGGCCTGAAATATAGATTACAGGCCAGATGTACATTTAGAACACATCTGTTTATCTGATCTGGGCTCTTCCTATTTCTCTTCTCTGCCTTTATTAGGGAAGGTGCTGCCTTCTTGACTCACATCAGTTCACCACAGGCCCCATGGCTTCCTGAAGACTTGTTGGTCCACTCATGTTTCCATCTTTCTCAAGACTGATATCATCTCTTCTCAGGCTTTTTCTTCCTTGAATGCCCAGGCTTCCAGGGGAGCCTGAAAAAGCTGGTATACATTTATCATCAGAGGAGACAGGGATAGGTCATGACTTTCCCCTAAGTAGTGATGACCGAGTTCACAATAAATAGGTGCTGTTGTGTATCAAGGGCAGATAACCACAACATAGACCCAGGACCAAATATCCCAATCCATCTGGCCATCTCTCCCACATCAAGATAGCAGGCCTTGCATCTTCCTTCTCCAGAGAGGATCTTCTTTCCTCATTCCCACCAGGAATACAGTTCTGGGTTCCAGGGCACTGAACACTTTGAGCCATTCAACACTTATTTTCTCAGTCCAAGGACTAGCTTTATGGCTTTATTTAAATCTTGTTTTAGAAATATAGCAGCATGTATTGAAGAAGGATAAATTATAAAGCTCATCACTGGCCATCAACATTTCTCCCAAAGATTCCAGACTTTATTCCTGTGCATGGACTTTAGAAGAACAGAAGAGGGTCAAAATATTCTATAAGCAGTTGTTCTTTAGAAATATACTAAATTCTGAACTTCTGCTATAAAGCTTCTTTACTAGTGAGTTAATATTTTAAACCTTTCCTAATGAAGCCTCATTATTTCATGAACTGATTATATAGTTGTTCTGCATTGATCACCAACTACCATCCCCATGAGTATCTGAATAAACTTCAAATAACTATAATTCTTATGTCAGTAAGAATTTTGCTGTAAGATTTTTCTACTTCTGAATGTTTTTAGTTAAGATCAAATTTTTTGTTTGTGTGGTCTTCTTAGATAGTTTTGTAGGAACTTAAAGATGTTAGAAATCAAAAGATAATGAAACCAGTTTAGACTCAGGGAACTCCCTACGTAGTGATTTATGTAAGGATGCTGGCAAAATACTGTGAAACACTGAGTTACCTAAGGCCACAATCTCGATTCTTAATGACCAAATGATTAGAAACTGAAGAATAAACATTATAACTGTACAACATATCCTGGCTGGTTCCTCATTTCAACTTTGACTAAAGCAATTCATTAATATTTTATATATCATGTATATTGTTTATATTTTGGAAATATATATAAATCATTTTAACTGTGAGTTTACTTCTTTTGAATCAACAAGTTAAAAACACTGCATTATATTCATCTTCTTAATAATAGGTACTTCGTCTTTTTTTTTCTTCTATTGCAGTAAGATACACATAGCATAAGATCAATTCTCTTAACAAATATTTAAGGCTACAGTACAATATTATTAATTATAAGCACAATTTTTTACAGCAGAATGTTCATCTTGCAGGATTAAAACTTCATTTCTATTCAAGAGTAACCCTTCATTATCAGCCGCTCCTGGCAAACACTATTGTATTCTTGGGTTTTTGTTTTACTATGTTTTTTGTTTTTTCACTTTGACTCTTTTAGAGACTATATATATATATACACACATATATATATATATATATATATATATATATATATATATATATATATATATAAGATTTTTCAGTGAACAAGTCTTTAATCTACTTGGTTAAGTTTATATATAAGTATTTTATTATTTATGATGCTAATGTAAATGGGATTTTTTATTCTCCTTTTCCATGTATTCATTATGTACAAATGAAACTGATATTTTGTGAAATTTATTTTTAATTGATATATAAAAACAAAAATTGTACATGTTCATGGGTTTCATGTATATACTATGTAATGTTTAAATCAGATTAAACATAGCTGGGCATGGTAACTCACTCCTGTAAATCCAGCAACTCAGGAGTCTGAGGCAGGAGGATCACAAGTTCAAGGCTAGCCTCAGCAACTTAGTGAGGTCCTAAGCAACTTAGTGAGATCCTGTCTTTAAATAAAATATATTAAAAATGGCTGGGGACATGGCTCAATGGTTAAGCATCTCTGGCTGGAATCAATCCCTGGTACCAAAAAAAAAAAAAAAAATTGCAACTGGTTTTTGAATGTCCTGCACTGTTGCTGAATTTACTTATGACTTTCAAAAGTCTTTGGATTCTATGAGGGTTTTCTACACATAAGTTTATGTCATCTGTGACCAGGAACAATTTTTACTTTTTCCTTTCATATTTGAATGTCTTTTATTTTTTACATCATTGCTGTGGTAAAACATCTTGTCCAATACTGAATAAAAGTGGCAAGAATGGGCATCCTTGTCTTGTTTCTGATCTTGGACAGAAAGCTTTCAATGTTTCACTGTTGAGTATAGTTTTAGTTGTGGGCTTTTTGCATAGGCCTGCATGATATGATAGAAAATTCCTTGTATTCCTAGTTTGTTGACTCTTTGAATCATGAAATAGTGTTCCATTTGTCAAATAATTTTTCTGTATCTGTTACAATAATTGTTTATTTTTATACTTCATTGCATTAACATATCACATTGTTTGATTTTTTTATATATCAAAAATTATTGCCTCCCACAGTCCCATTTGGTTATGGCATACGATTCATTGAAAGTGATGTTGAATTCATTTTGCTCATTAAAAAAAAAATTGTTTATATATGTTCATCAGGCCTATTAACCTAGTTTTATTTTCTTGTTACTGCTTTTGGTATCAGGGTGATTCTGGCCTCATAAAATGAGTTTGGAAGTGTACCCTTCTCCTCAATTTTTTGGAAGAGTTTGAGAAGGATCATTGTTAATTCTCCTTTAAAAGAATGGTAAAATTCACTAGTGAAAGTCATCTGACCCTGTACTTTTCTTTCATTGGAGTTTTTTGGCTACTGATTTAATATCCTTCCTAGTCATATTTTCTATTTCTTTATGAGTCAGTCTTTATTGGTTATGTAATTCTAGGCACTTATCCATTTCTCAATTATTTTGGCTTATAATTATTCACAGTGGTTTCTTATAATCCTTTTAACAACAGAATCAATTATATATAATGTCTCTTTCATTCTTTATTTATTTGAATATTTTCTTTTTTAAGTTAGTCTAGTTAAAGCATTGTCAACTTTGTTGACCTTTTCAACACTCACAGTTTTGTTGATTTTTATCAATTTTTTTTGGTTCCTTATTTCATTTATTTCTGCTCTAATTTCTATATTCTGCCTTCAGCTAACTTTGGCTTTAGTTTTTTCTTCTAGTTTGTGGAGGTATAATATTGGGACTTTCATTTTTTAGAAGAGTTTAATAAGGACTGATGTTAATTTTTCTTGGAATGTTTGATAAAATTCAGCTGTGAAGACATCTGGTGCTGGAAATTTCTTCAATGGAAATTTTTTTACTTACTACTACAATTTTTTTAACTGACTTCTTCAACTAGTTTATTTCTTCTTGGTCCAATTTTGATAGGTTGTATACTTCTAGGAATTTATTAATTGACATCTTAGTTTTTCAATTTGCTTGCATGTATTGTTTATAATAATTCTTATTTTTCCTTTTAATTTCTGAGGCATCCACTGTAATGTCTATTTTTCTTTCTTATTTATTTGAATTTGTTAATTTAAAAGCAAAGAACTTAGTTTTGTTGATATTTTTTCCTATGGGTATGAGCCTTATTTTTTATTTTTACTATTTCCTTCTTTCTATCAACTTTTGGTTTAGGTTTTTCTTATAGATAAGTGAAGCATAATGTTAGGTTGTTTATTTGAGAGCTTTCTTCTTTACTTGAGCATTTACCTCTATAAATTTTACTTGTAAACTACATTTATAGCATCCATTAATATTTCATATATTGTTTCCATTTTCATTTGACTTAAGATTTTAAAAATTTTCCTTTTGATTTCCTTTTTTGACAAAGAAATTGTTGTTCGGGAGCATGCTTAATTTGCCACATTTGTGAACTTTTCTAAATTCTTCCTGTTATTGATTTCTAGTTTCATGGCACTGTGGTTGGAAAACATTCTTGATATGATTTCCATGTTCTTAAATATGCTGACTTGACTTGTGACCTAACACACTATCTATCCTGGAGAGTTCTATATACTTTTGAGAAACATGTATATTCTGCTGCTGTTAAATGAAATGTTCTATATTTATCCATTAAGTTCAGTCGACCTAAAGTACAGTTCAAACCTAATGTTTCTTTATCAATTTTCAGTCTAAATGATCTGTCCATTGTTGAAAGTAGGGCATAAATATACCATGATATTATTGCATTGCTGTCTCTATCTCCCTTAAGATCTATTAATATTTGCTTTATATATTTATGGGCTCTAGTATTGGGTTTAATATATATTTACAATGGTTTAATCCTCTTAGTAAGTTGACCCCTTTATCTTTGTACAATAATGTGGCAATTTATTTCTTGTGGCAGATTTTGAATTAAATTCTTTATTTCCCCCCCTTATCTCTGAAAGACAGCTTTGCTGAGAATTTTTGGTTGTCAGGTTTAGTTTTTTCCCTCAACACTTTAAATATATCATCCTCACGCTCTTCTGATCTGCATAGTTGCAACTAAGAAGACCACAGGTAGACTTATTAGAATTCCTTTGTTTGTGTTAAGGTTCCTTTTCTCTTTGTGATTTTAAGATTATGTATTTGCCTTTAATTTTTGACAGTTTCAATATAATGTGCCTTGGTGAACTATTTTGGATTAAAACTTATTGTAGACCTTTGAAATTTATGTGCCTAGATGCTCATATTTTTCCTAGGACTGGGATAGTTTTTAGCCATTTTATTAAGTTTTCTGTTCCTTTTTCTCTGTCTTCTTCTTATTTCCATCCTTATATACAAGTATTAGCTTTCTTCATGTTTTCTCAGATCCCACACAAGTTTTCATTCTTTCTGTTTTCTCCTCTAAATGGTTCATTTCAAATTTCTGTTCCAGTTTGTTTATTCTTTCTTCTGTTGATCTAGTCTGCTTTAGAAGCTATCAACTGAATTTTTAAATTCAGCAATCATATATTTCATCGCTAATATTCCTGTTTGGTTCCTTTATTTATTTTCAATCTTTTGGTTGAGCTGTTTATTTTTGTCTTGTGTGTTTTCATGATTTTATTAAATTGTTTATCTTTTTTCTCTTTTAGTTTATGGAACTTCTTTTAAATAATTATTTTTACTTCTTTCTCAGGCAATTCAGTGACCTTCAGTTCTTTGGGGTCTGTGCTAGAAGTTTATTTTGTTGCTCTGGTGGTGTCATGTTTCCATGATTCTTCATAATCATTATAACCTTGCACAGGTGTCAGTTCATTTGAAAAAGTAGTCACCTCTTACAGACTTTTTATAGATTGGCATCAGTAAAAAAACTTTCACCTTCAGAAAGGGGGAACAGGACATGTGGGTGGGTGTATGCTATAGCACTATGTCTAATGGCAGAGGGTGCCATGTTTGGTGGCATACAGTATTTTCAAGTCTTTGAGGAAATAATGTCTCATGGGCTTGGACAGTTGAGGTCTGTAACATCAGCAACTGTGTGGCCCATGGACACAAGAGCTATGAGAGGTCCAGGTATCTTTGAAGGCTCTTGGATTCCTTAGTGGTAACACTGGGTCCACTGCCAAGTGGCCAAGACAGGCGGCAGTTGGAAGCCCATGCTCAGATGATAAATCCAGATAACGGATGAAGCTAACTGCAGACACATACGGGGTAGTTAGGCTGTCAGTGTGTACTTGAGCAATTTGTATGGGTCAGCTGTGGAATGGAGTGTAGCCAGTTGCATGTGAAAGGGCAGACACAGGCCCCAGCTGGAGGCATACATGTGAGTGCAGCTGTAGGAACCAGCTGTATGTTCAACACAGTGGCAAGAAGCAGCCTCCAAGGGGCAAGGGTAGCTGCTAGTGCACTTGCAATTGCAGTACTTGGAGCTAGCATTGTGCACCAGCCCAGTTGGCAGGTGTTAGCTATCAGTGCACAAGAGTGGGAATTTAGTTATTTTACATATGAACGTATTTGCAATTGGCTAAATTTTCACTTGGGACATAAATTCTGACAATTTTTATACAGACAGTATATTTTATTGGTACACTATGAATGCTATGGGAGTGAAAAAAAAAAAAACCCTTTAGGATTCTATTTTGTCACCCTGGGAAGAATGACATTTAATTATAAAAATGCCTTCTCACTCTTACTCTATTAGCATTCAGCATTCATATTTAAATGTATGCTGGGGTTTGCAGCAGAGAGCTTGAGCCCATTTGCAAGTACACATGTGGCTGTTGTGTGGGTACTAAGCCAGAACATCCACAACAGCAGCAGCTGAAATGGTTGTAGATGGGGAAGGGTAGATTTGGCTCAGCACTGGGAGACCATGAAGGCAAAACTCTGTGGGGCCTTCAGTGGTGAAATATTCAGGAAATCTGTGGTGTCTGTGCTGGCTGTTTGCTTCCTCAGCAGTGAAATATACAGAAAGCCCGAGAGAGCAAGCCACCTGGTGGTCTTTGATAGCAAACACTGTGGGGTCCTTGGCCATGAAAATGTGAATGATACATAACCACCAAAAGGACTTTGGTGATCTTCAGTAAAGAAGACTGATGAAGTCTTGTGCAAAACAGGACATTGAGGATCATGATGTCTCCTGCCCCATGGCTGCTATTGATATCTTCCATCTTTATTTCCAGCTGTCTTTAGACTTAACAATTATGCTAATCTCTACAGTGACCTAGGGAGAATGAAATTGAAACTACTATCCCAGAAAGTACCCCCAAAGGATTAAGGAAGTTAGTTATTCAACCCACTTTTTTTCCCTGTTAGGGGGACTTGCAAACCAAGGAGTTCCCTCTGTGTGCTATCTAGAGGATGGGTGGTACAGTCAAAATGTATAATTATTCATTGCTTTTTTTTTTTCTTCTACTGTATTGCTGCTGCATCTTAAATGGGCTCTTGAACTCTTTCAGGCTTATTTTGATTCATGAATAGCTACTATATTATTCTTTTAAAATAATTTCTTTCTCTTTATTGAGCTTCTCTAATTTTGTTGAGTTGTCTATCTGTCTTCATAGTTTGCTGAGCTTCCTTAAAACAATTATTTTGAGCTCTTTGTCAGGTGTCTTAGTCCATTTTCTGCTGCTATAACAGAATACCGCAGACCTGATTCTGGAGACTAGAAAGTACGAGAACATGGCACAAGCATCTGGCAATGATCTTGTACTGTATATTTTTGCAGTAGAAGGTGAAAAGGTTAGAATGAGATAGCAAGAAGAGCAAGGATGAGATCAGGTCACTTTTATAACAACTGATTTTCCCTACTCCAATGACAGTGGCACTAATCCATTCCTGAGGGCGCCACTCTCATGATCCAATCACCTCTCATTAGGCCCCACCACCAACACTATTGCATCAGGGATTAAATTTTAACATGTGTTTTGGAGCAGTCAAACCATAGCATCAGGCAAATCATAGATCTGACAAATCATTCTTTGTGGAAGGAAATAAGGCTGGGATCTCCTACTACATCATCTTGCTGATGTCACCTTCCTAAAGGTTAGCTCTCTTGATAGTGTCCTACAAATTCCAAAGGCTTTATTCATCCCTTTTTACTCTTTTCCCATTCATCCTTTGACTAGATGTTTAGAGCTGATTTCTCTTCAAATTGATCTTTCTTCAAGTACACAGGTTCTTTCTTTGGCTTGATCAAGTTTGTTGTTGATTCTTCTTGTTACATTTTTTCTTTTCATCAATTGTTTTCTTCAGCTCCAGACTTTCTGTTTGGTTCTTGATAGCCCCCAGAAATCTAGAGCATGCTGAGTTCCATCAGCCTTAAGAGATAGGCAAGTCATAAGCCAATTCCTTATACAGCCCCACCTCAGTGTAAAATTAGAACTTTGGATGCCCAGGTGCAGTCTCCCATTTTCCTCTTCAGGAAAAATCCAGGAGCCAACTGGCTTTTTTCTCCTATCATGTAGCTGCACTGTGCCAGGGGAAGGAACTATGTCAAAAAGGTACCAAGAAATTCCTTGAATTTTGTGTGGCTTGTTTCTTGCTCTATTATGGCACAAAGACTTGTAATTGACTTTTGTATTCCAACAAGGGAAATTTTCCATATATTATTTTGAATTGGTGTCTCCACTGAGGGGTAGGAGAATTTGTGAGTTCCTTTTCTGCCATCTTCCTGATATAATCTTCATAGACTTTATTTATTGGATCATTCATCATTTTCCAGCACTGTTTAAAAAATATTTAAAAACAATAGCAGTGATTAAAGTAACACTGGCTAATCCTTACCAATTTCCATGTGCCAGGCATTGATAAAGTTAATTTACTATGGTTATTAATTTAACAGGTGACGAAACTGAGAAACATAAAGATTAAGTATATTTTCTAAACTCATGGACCAAAATAGAGCTATGATTCCAATCTAAGCCATCCATATCCACAGACCATGTTCTCGATATTCCATCATGATACTCAGTACATATTTGTTGAATGGATCAGTGAGTTCCAACCTGAATTTTTCCTGTGTTTTCTTCTATGTTTCACTATTGAAATTGTTTTCAGAAGCCATACCTGACATGTTACATGCACTTTCCCTGTCAATTTGAATTTTAAATTCCTCACTTACAACCTCTTATGCAGTGTGTGGCTGCCCTGCTTTATTCTACCAGGAAATCCTTCAACTTCTTTCACAGTCTTCACTTCAAATGTAGCCAACCTTGACATGAAGATAGATAGTCACTGGAATCCAAAATGTCATTCAGTTCACTTCAGATCATAGACCATCTTCAGGACCAAAAAACTTTAATGAGACTCTAAAGGGTTTTCACCTCACTTAACAAGTGGAGAGCTGAAAGAAAGTAAGCAAATATCATAATGAAATATTTTTTTTCCTTTTTTTTATTGTTGGTTGTTCAAAACATTACATAGTTCTTGATATATTGCCGCAGTCTGGCTGGGCACAATCAGGAGCCACTTGTCAAAAGAAACTAACTTTATTTTTAGAACCACACACGCCAAACAAAACAGCCTCTCAGGAAAAATCCTCAGAGCCTCAACTGCCACCACCGGCTTTCCACAAGCCTCTCTCTCC
>NW_026000249.1:24595322-24669616 GCF_001458135.2 Marmota marmota marmota
GGCTGGCGGGTCTGGACCTCTGCACTGCGTGGCGGAGATTCACTCATCTAGCGCAAACTGTCACCTCCAAAAATCCTACGGATTCCCGGCCGGTCTCTCTTTAGTGGAATTTTGCTGGGAGTTTCTCAGCAGGTCGAATCTAAGCGTATCCATGCGTCTCTCTGACCCCGTTGTTGAGGAGGTACTGAAAGCGCTGCCTCCCCTCTCGCCGCCATGTTGGATCCATAATGAAATATTACTGGAAACAAAAGACTTTATCATAGCTTTAGGGGTTAGTTATTTTACATATGAACGTATTTGCAATTGGCTAACTTTTCACTTGGGACATAAATTCTGACAATTTTTATAGAGATAGTATATTTTATTTGTACACTATGAATGCAACGTGAATGAAAAAAAAAAAAACACTTTAGGATTCTATTTTGTCACCCTGGGAAGAATGACACTTCATTATAAAAATGCCTTCTCACTCTTACTCTATTAGTATTCAGCATTCATATTTAAATGTATGCCTTTTGCAGCAGGATTCAAACTTTATACATCAATACTCACAAAAAGAATTAGATCACAATCTAATTTGACAGATTGATATCTATACTTTTATTCCAGATATTCTGAGCCATTCACTGCATACTTCCTACCTGGCAGTGATCCGGAGTTTTTTGTAAAACCTCAGACTGGAGAACTTCCTCCTTATAACACTAAAGGAATCCTCATCGTTGTAGGATTTAAACCCCGAATGTACAGTAAGAAATACAAAGCAACATTAGTAATAGAGGTGAGTTCTATAATGACAATAATCAAGAATGTGTGATATCACTAAAAGCATTAAATGAAGAAGAAAGTGTTTTACCATTGATCAGAGAGAATAGCAACCTTGCAAAAGTGAACTTATTTCAACTGCTGTGTATTATTTTACTTTTCTTTTGTGTAGTAAAAGAACTTAAATATTGAATATAACATAAAGGTTGTCAATACCAGGGGAAAGTAAGAAATCACTTCTCCTTCATACTAAGGAAATGTGGAAGAAACAAATAACAACTGTGAAGTGATATGTATAGCTATGTATCATTTTGTGTAATATAGCTGTTAAAAACATTAACTTTAGATTATTTGAGATAGAAATTTTGGAACCTTTGATTAAGGCATACAGTACTGTCAAATGTTGAAACTAAAATGAAGAATATGAAGGTAAATTTTATTTAGAATCAGAAAACATGGTATAAAATGTACTATTTATAAAGGATTCTGTTAAGGTGGCCATTTTATTAATAGTCAAGGCAAATACAATTTTAAAATTTTATCCAGTAAGGAAAATTTCTCTATAAGATTTCATATGCATTTTATAGTAAGAACTTTTAGGCCAAAGATATTTTCGTATTATTTTGGAAAAGATACTTATTGCCACAGTTTACTTTCAGTAGCACAGACTCAAAAGATATGTTGTCATCTTATAATACACAAATCCTAATGCCAAAGGGATTTCTAAACTTTTATATCAAACAATTATTATGTAGGGCTATAATCAGAAAAATACTCTTTTTATTTTAATGAAAAAGAGAAAATGTTGAATAGTATTTGAAAAAGTTATTTCTGTTTTTCATCTTTTGAAGAGTATGTACAACCTAAATAATAAAGAAGATAAAGCCTCTTTTGCCTTGCACTGCATATCCCATTGCCTGCATTGGTACTTAAGATGATCATGTTGTACTTGCTTATATACTCTAAGGGGATTAAATGGTATCCTTAAAAAGATTTGCAAATTAAAACAGTACTCATTTTATCTAGCATACAATGGGCAGTTTCTTAAATTAACTATTTATCAAGTTTTATGAACAAAATAGGTGCCTAGTTTCCTTGTGATTTGATAATTAAATTATTGGTGGCATAATTAAAGGTTTTATGTGATGGTATATGGAATCAACTGAGACTCTTGTCATTTTTAGTTAGTTTGAAATGGCACAATTTGATAAAGCTTACCTGAGAATCAAATTGAGATTGAAATATGTTTAAGAAATTAGTACTTTTGTTGATTCAGTTTTTATTATGGAAAATTCCAAATATTTGCAGAAATAGAATAACCTCCATACACTCATCATACAGTATGAACAATTATAAACTCATAGCCACTTCTGCTTCACCTTCACACCCACGGCCTTTCTCACCTTCCACATTAAAGAAAATCCAAAACATTGTATTATTTGTAAATACTTCCTACTATTCTCTAAATGATAAAAATCATAACCATGCTACCATTATCAGGAACTAAAAATTAACAATGATTCCATAGTATTAATACATGTCAAATATCCATTTAGTTTTCAAGTTTTCAGGTGACTTCTAAATCTCATATATTTTTAACTTTAAAAATGTACAGACTTACAAGAAGTTGCAAAATTAGAGTCTTGTGAAGCCTTCCTTGAATTTCCTCCAATGGTGACATCTTAATATCTACAGTAAAATATCAAAACAAGAAAACTGATTGATATTGGTAAAAACACTGTTAATTAGAGTAGAGACCTTATTCTATTTTTAGCATTTTTTTTTTACATTTGTGCATTTGTGTGTGATTCTAGGCCATTACAACCCAAGTATAAGATGAATATAAGTACAACCAAAGCTGAGATATAGAGCTTTTCCACCACCACAGAGGAACTACCTTGTGATAATCCTTTATAGTTGTGTCCAACACTGAAATTCCTGCCATAACCCTGACATATGCTAATCTTTTCTCCATATCTATGGTTCTGTCACTGATAGAATATTATACAAATGGAATAGTACACTCCATGACCTTTTGAAACTGGCTTTTTATTCTAAGTATAATGCCCTGGAGATTCATAAGAATAATTGTGTATATCAAATCAATGATCTTAAAATCATGGTTCAGTCTATTTGACTCCAAATCCCAGTTCTTAATTTCAACACCACAATGACTCCCATAATAAATGTGAAGACAATTTAAAAAGTTAAATCATTATCTAAATGAAAATTATTGTTTACATTATCATCATTTTTAAATTATTGATTTTAAGCATCGAGTCAATATTTGCAGCAATATGATCTTCATTGTGCTTCTCTTGGAAATAAAAATGATTTTAAGGGATAGCTTAATTAAATCTTAGCCCAAACAAATCTCAACAATCATATTAGCAAGCTTCATAATTTCTCATGTAATTAAATCGCGTTTAGAATGATTAAAAGCTATCTTTCCCAATTAGTAAATAAGGCAAATAGCATTAGCTTTGAGGGACCAATTCAAAATGTTTTACAAAAATCTGTGTTACTCAGAGAGTAATAAGTCTGTTGAGTTTTCCATAGTGCACATAGTAAATTTTAAATAGTTTACAAAAATGTGAGAACTATCAGATTTCTCCAAGATGAAACATATGATGCTTCATCTTGTTTATATAATATTATACATATATATAGGAATATATAATATGTCATATTTATATGTAAATGCCCATGTTATAATTAGAAACATAACCACGCATAGGTACTATAGGTAAATGTTCATTGCTTTTAAAGGAATCTACCATTAGCATAAAGCAGTAGAAAATGTTAGTGTAAATATATGTCTTGGTTTGTATTCCCTTAGAAGAGTATTCTCAAATAAGAATTCAAATTCAAGTAGCATAGTTGCTCTGTGATCTCAAGAAATGGGTATAGGAAAGCCAGGATTTGATGTACAGAAGGAAGAAAAATCAGTAAAGGGTGCTTTATCAAGGCATCTGCCACAGTGAGCAACTAGAAATTAATCCCATGAGAGACCTCTGGGAAATAGTGTAGCATGCACACCTCAGAATTTTCACACCCAACAGGGCCAGGAAGTTAGGGTATTTATGCACTTCTTGATACCATTCTAATCATTGATTGAGGAATGCTTCCAGGGACAATTAATACTTTGATGCCAAGAGAGAATCCTTCTGGAGTTTCTGAAAAACTCTTAATCATGGAGTTGCAGATACTGACAATGTAAAGTTGGAGCGAACAGAGAAATGGAAACTCCTGAGGGATGTGGGTGGCCACAGACCACATCTACTAATGAATAATTATCAATTGTCTCCATTCACAGAAAGAAATATGCACTTAAAAACATAGCCTTGGTCATTCATTCTATAAGGCTTTGCCTGATCTCTTTTCAGAATATGGAGTCACTACTTAAAAGTGAACTTTTCAACTTAGAAAAGTACTACTTTTATTTCTTTAAAAAATAGTTGTAAAGTACAATGATCAATTTAATATTCATTGTAAAAATTAACCCAAAGTTGGGCGTGGTGGCTCATGCCTGTAATTCCAGCACCTTGGGAGGCTGAGGCAGGAGAATCACAAGTTCAAAGTTAGCCTCAGTAACTTAGTGAGACCCTAAGCAACTCAGCAAGACCCTGCCTCTAAATAAAATACAAAAAAAAAAAAAAGGNCTCAGCAACTTAGCAAGACCCTGCTACAAAAAAAAAAAAAAGGTCTGGGGATGTGGCTCAGTGGTAAAGGGCCCTGGGTTCAATCCCTGATACGAAAAAAAAAAAGTATATGGTTGAAAGGGTAGAAAAATGATAGAAAGAAAAAAAAATCAACACAGATTCTATGAGGTAGTAGTGGTATGGAGATATTAGTTTATTCTTATATTATTTTAACTTTTGCTTTTTATTTATATTTTCAAAGAGAGTTTTGGGAAGAAGATATAGAGCTATATCTTTAAAATGTTTTTGAAAATATAAATGGATAATTGTTTATATTCATAACTGGGTTGGAGAAACTTAACAATAGGTTAAAAAACTAATGTTTAATCACTATTTTGTAAAATAAGCGTATTGTTCTTACTGTTATATAACATATTGGGAAAAGGGCATGAATAACTTCCTTAAAAAGTGCACATATAGGGCTGGGGCTGTAGCTCAGTGGTAAAGTGCTTGCCTAGTATGCATGAGGCACTGGGCTCGATCCTCAGCACCACATAAAAATAAACAAATAAAATAAAGGCATCCTTTCCATCTACAACTACAAAAAATTAAAAATTCATACATTCTCTCTCTCTCTCTCTCTCTCTCTCTCTCTCTCTCTCTGTCACATTATAAAATTGTTGGAATCTTACCTGTAATATAATGGGACTTTTAAAATAATGTCTTTATATGTAATAATTTTTGAGGGAGTCTAGAACTAAGTGTCAGATGAAGATGAAAGCCCCTACCTACTTGTAGCTCCTATTTGTACACATTAGGTACCAGGTGTGAATGTAGATGTTGTCATGTGGCTCACTCATGTGAATTCACGAAGTGCTGGACATGAGTACCAGTCACTTCTTATAGCTCACATATTAGTACCAAGTACCAGATATATGGGTG
Organism: Marmota marmota marmota; assembly: GCF_001458135.2. Classification (NCBI taxonomy): domain Eukaryota; kingdom Metazoa; phylum Chordata; class Mammalia; order Rodentia; family Sciuridae; genus Marmota; species Marmota marmota. The sequence continues at coordinate 24,600,668 of NW_026000249.1, forward strand.
TGTGTGTCTCTTCATTTAGCTCATTCATTTGGACCCATGAAGTGAGTTACTTTTACTGGAGAAAAATTCACAATGATATATGCACAATCACCAAAATCTGGATCTGTTTTTCAAATTGAGCATCCTTATACAAAGTAAAGGAGTACTTAACTCAGTTATATTATGATGTTTGGCTTGGTCCACTTTTGAATCACTGACTCTGAATACATAATACTGCAACCACTAGATAAAAAAATAGGACTGGGGACTTGGCTCAGTGGTTGAGTACCCCTGAGTTCAATCCCCAGTACCAAAAAAAAAAAAGAAAAGAAAAGAAAAGCCAAAGCTCTTCTTAATTTATTTTTACATTAAATATCTGTCATTATACATGCAGTTTCATTTTTGTAACTTCCCCATACCCTTTGTGGCAAAGAGAAGGTATTAATTGCAATATACTGCATTTTTCCTTTCACTTCCCTGCATTTTTCAGAATCCCCAGATATTGTACATAAAATATCTCCCTCTTTATTTCCAGACAGAAGATATGTACTGGTTGTATGAAATCAATGGATTGCCCCCAGCAAGTACATCACTGATAAATGTAAAAGCCAAAATCGATTCTACTAACAAGAGATATGACAACATGCCAATTCGTCAGCACAATTTTGTCCGTGAAAATACTAAACTCATAAGAACAGGAGTATCTTCTACAATCAAGGGTGCTCCTTTGATGATGAAGAATAAATAAAATCTTTTTTCAAAACATTTCTTGGTCTCAAGTAGAATTGAATATTTTCATGATATTTCATCTTCAGGAATATTTCTGAGGAATAATGGTTTAATTATAGTAGGCCTTCTATATTTTCTTGTCTTTTAAAATACTGACTTAATCTGTTCTCTGAATATGTCATACTTCATTTCTGAGTTGTCTATGTTTTTTTAAATGGACTTGGGTTGCAAATTTTGGAGTTGGTTTACTTTTTTAAGTGCAGGAGTACATTTGTAGTAAAACTGGAACATGATTTCAGTGATTACAATATTTCAAATATTAGTGTTGCTATTAAAGCTCAATTACTCATGTAGATGTTGCTTATGAGTCTTTATTTTTTTAAATTGACAACTAAAAGGTGTATATATTTATTATATGCAACTATGTTTTGAAATATACATTGCAGAATGGCTAACTTAAGCTAATTAATTTATGTATTCTCTCACATATTTGTTATTCTTTTGTGGTAGATACATTTAAAATGTACATTCTTAGTGATTTTCCAGTATACAATATATTGTTATTTATCCTAGTCACCATCTTTAACTGTAGATCTCTTGAATTTATTCCTTCTATCTTTATATCCTTTTACCAACATCTCCTCAGTTATCCCTGCCCACTCTCACCCCTGATAATCAATATTCTTTCTGTTTCTATGAGTTCACTTTTATAATACTCCAAATACAAGTGAGAATATTTGCTGTTCCTGAAAGAACAAGAACTAAATTTCTGTGCTTGGCTTATTCCATTTAGCATAATATCCTCCAAGTTCATCCATGTTGGCATAAATAACAGGAATTCCTTCTTTTTTAAGGTTGAATACTATTCTATTATACTTTAAATACCGGTGTTGCTATCAAACTCAATTTTTTCATGTAGATGGTCCTTACAAGTCTTTAAAATATTAATAATAAAATTAGCATATAAGATAGAAGTCACCATTTCTTATATCTGTTATTTGGAATATTATGTACTATTTAATAAGTAATTAATTTAAAAATACATATGTGTAGACCATATGTTCCTATACTGCAGTTTTTTGAAAACATGGGCATACCTCAAAATGATTCAGGGTAAAGTTTATTTTGATGCGCATCTAATCCTTGAGAATGAGTCATTAATCAAAGTGAAAAATAATATGTTGTTTGGGAACTATAAATGAGGGGAAATATAATAGAAAATTGCCATAATGGACCAGTTTTAAGACATTTTTCACACAAAATGTTTGGCTCTGCTACAAACCATTTACATAATTTTTATGTAAGAATTTGCTGCTTATCCTTTTCGTACTTAATTTCATTGTATACAAAATGAAGGAATTGTACTAGGATGGGGGTTTGCAATCTATGGTCTGTGGGAAAAATCTACCCTATCACCTGTTTTTGTATAGCCCCCTACCTAGAAGTAATTTTTACATTTTTAAATGGTGGAAAAATTCAATAGAAGAATTGTGTGACAGAAAAAAAGTTGCAGAAAATTCATATTTCATTTTCTATAAATCAAGTTTTATTGAAACAGCACAGTCATTTCTTTATATGTTGCCCACACAACCTGTATTAGGCTACAAATCAACTTTAGGAACTACTGTGAATCTACAAATTGTAATTTTCTTGCATTGTGTTAAGCAGAATTCTGGAAACACATCTATGGGATTAATTAATTAGTATTATCTGCAGCAATTGGGGTAGAGTGGAGTGAAAGCCCATAGACTTTGGGTTTGCTCTTCCTGAAGAAATAAGAACTAAAATTCTGTGAATTTTCAAAAGACTTTCTCATTCTCTGTCCTCCTAAAGGTATTTTGTTCTTCCCACAACTATGCTGTGGGGGAAAGGTAGGGAGATGGTCAATGTCTGAATATATTTCTAACAAAGCTTTTGTGAAATCTCTCAAATCCCTTCAGAAAGTAAAATTGCCTTTGCTGTGAATGTACTTAGAAATCTAATTGTATTATGTTTTGGTTTTTATAATGATGAATAATATTAAGTAATTTTAAACCTTTTATCTTTTATTTCACTTGGTGAATTATTTTTTCTTTTATAATTTTTTAATTTGTTTCAATTAGTTATACAGGACAGTAGAATGAACTTATGCACTTAATATATCATACATAAATGAGGTATAATTTCTCATTTTTCTGATTATACATGTTCTAGAATCACATTGGTCATGCAATCATATATGGACGTAAGGTAATAATGTCTGTTTCATTCTACCACCCTTCCTATCCCCATATCCCCTCCCCTCCCTTCACTCCCCTCTACCTAATCTAAAATAACTCTATTCTTCCCTAGCAGCCCTGCTTATTGTGAATTAACATCCATATATCAGAGAAAACATTCAGTCTTTGGTTTTTTGGAATTGGCTTATTTCACTTAGCATGATATTGTCCAACTCCATCCATGTACCAGCAAATGCCATAATTTCATTCTTCTTTAAAGCTGAGTAATATTCCATCAAATACATATACCACATTTTCTTTATCCATTCACTTACTGAAGGGCACCTAGGTTGGTTCAATAGTTTAGCTATTGTGAATTCAGGTGCTATAAACATAAACCTTTTATCTTTGACATTCTAAAAACCACAATTGCTCTGTTAACTGAAAAGCTCCAAAATTTTAAATTAAGGTGCCCAGCATGGAATGCATTTGAATTTGACTTTTCTAAGAGTAGGAAGTGAGGATGAGATCATGAGAAACATGCTATCAATTTATTTCATGTTGGAACTGTTTCAAAAATACTCCAAATTGTAATACTAAATTGTCATGTTTCAAATTTTAACCTGGATGTTATCTTCTTAAAATAAGGATCTTAATTTGAAATATCAGTGCAAACTGTTATATGTCCAAAGGAAAGTTGGGTGGGGACAACTCCAGTAGATCAAATTTAATAGTCAATAACATCCTAAGATCCATGAGAGCATAATCTTTGCTTAAATATGTTTTGGACTGCAAGAAGGACACAGAGGGTAGGGGTCCTGCCCACTTCCCCATGGCAGTCACTGTTTTAGGATAGATTGAAGGCTTCTGTGAGCACCAGTGACTGTCTCTGTTCTTTTTCTGATCACATGAGCATGCTTTACCTGAAAGGGCAGAGTTCAGCTAAAAGTGCCAGAGAGTTAATGCCCTTGGGACCTGACCTTGATCAGTAATGAATCAATAATGACAAGGGGAGCTTAACAATACTACTGTATCCTAGCCCTCTGAGTGGGACAACTCTGAGGTGTTTTCTCTAGGTTCTCAAAGTTTACAACAGGATTGAGCTTTCATTGCCTGCAGTGGTAACCTTGTCAAGGACACATGCTGAATTAGCTATCTTCCCTTCCTCATTCCTTTATGGTGTTTCCTGTAGTCACCTCCCAAATAAACTATCCACACTAAAACTTTTCATCAATGTCTAATTTGTAAGATACCAATCTAAGAGACTCCTGAAACTTAACATTCAAAAACAACGTAGATGCCTGTCAACAGATGAATAAAGAAAATGTGCACAATGGAGTTCTACTCAGCTATAAAGAGGAATAAAATTATGGCATTTGCAAGAAAATGCATGGAACTAAAGAACATCATGATAAGTGAAATAAACCAGACTCAAAGTCAAGGGTTCTGTGTTGTCTCTCATACACAGAAGCTAGAGCAAATTAAGGGGAAAAGAGGAGGGAGACCCCATGAAAACAGAAGGGATCTCAATGAAATAGAGGAAGGGACTGAGGGGGAAGGAGAAGAGAGGGGAAAGGGAGGAAATTTGGAATGAAATTTACCAAGTTATGCTGTGTGTGTGTGTGTGTGTGTGTGTGTGTGTGTGTGTATATATATATATACACACCATCATGAATCATGAATGCCACCTTTAAGTGTAACTTATGAAGCACAGTGTTTTAGTCAGCTTTTTCATTACTGTGACCAAAAGACCTGACAAGAACAATTTTAGGGGAGGAAAAGCTTATTTGGGCCTCACAGTTTTTGAGGTCTCAGTTCACTGACAGCTGACTCCATTGCTGTGGGTCAGAGTGCAGGCTGAACATCATGGCAGAATGGTGTGGAGGAGGATTGCAGCTCAGAACATGGCAATCAGGAAACAGAGAGCTGTACTCACCAGGTACAAAATATAAACCCCAAAGTTACACTCCCAGTGGTCTGCCTCCTCCAGTTACTCCCCACCTGCCTACAGTGACTGCCCAGTTTATTCCTATCAGTGGATTAATTCACAGATTAGGTTAAAGTTCTCCTAACCAAATCATTTCACCTCTAAAGTAGGGAATACTTCATATCTAAACCATAACCCAAATTTAAAAAAAAAATTGGAAGACCAATATACAGTATGGGGAGGGAGGAGGAAAGGGAAAGAGGAAGTGTGGGAGACTGAATATTCCATGCATGTATGATTATGTCAAAATGGAACCTCACTATTATGTATAATTATATTGCACTAATAAAAACATTAAAAATCAATATAGATTAGCCTCTCTCCTACAAAACTAATGGCAGGATGAGCTCCAGATCTATAATTAATTGATTTGCAGTAACCTTCTCACTCCACTATATTGTGTTCCTAAATCCCAAAGGAGTTTTTCTTTGAACCTAAAGACTCAGCAGTAACTAAATCAACAGAACATCATGAATAGTTGATAAAAATTAAAATATGAATATGATAATATGAACAACTGTAATTGCTTATACATGAAATCTAAAAATGTTGAGGGGGAGGTAATACATGTTGGTTCTATAAGGGCCATAATCATCTTTTAAAGTTGATACAAGAAGTCTGAACCAGTGTCTACTTGTACTTTCTGCAAATATCCCAAAGACAACCTAATGTACTCAGAATTATTTATTTCTCTCTTTTCTTTTTTTTAGCTGCACTCAGAATAGCAAAGGCTCAATACACATTTGTTAATATTGATGATAGTAGTTTTTCAGGGAAAGACATTTTTCATATTATGCGTTTATCCAACATTTCCCAATTTCAAAATGTCTCATCACTTCTGTTTATTCAATACTACAAGTTTGATTGCTGTAGTATCAGATCAAATAAGACAACCAGGAAATGCCAGATATAATTAAGTGCTTTAAGGTTGCCACATGTTTAAGGTACCTTTGGAACAGCTGAGGGACATATTTTCAGTGATTTCTTACATAACATGAAGATAAAGCAGATGTTTAGCATATTTGCATTGAAAACATCCTTAAAGTTCATGGTCTACATCCTTAATTTACCATAGAAATTTACAAATTATAGTTTGCATTTGGCAGAAAACTTCTATCAAAGAAAGTTGTACACAAACCAAGCTGGGCATGGTGGTGCACACCTGTAATCCCAGCATCTCAGGAGCCTGAGACAGGACGATCATGAATTCAAAGCCAGCCTCAGCAACTTAGCAAGACCCATTCTCTAAATAAAAAGGGCTGGGGATGGGCTGGGGCTGTAGCTCAGTCAGTGGCAGAGCACTTGTCTCGCCTGTGTGAGGCACTGGGTTCAATCCTTAGCACCACATAAAAATAAACAAATAGAATAAAGGCATTCTGTTCAACTACAAAAAAAAATTAAAAAAAGGATGGGGATGTGGCTCAGTGTTTAAGTACCCCTGGGTTCAATCCCCAGTACCAAAAAAAAAAAATGCTGTACACAGAAACCCAGCAACATGCAGAGTTAATCAAGTTTACTTATGACCCACTCCTTTAACACAACTTGGTTCTTGAGAGACCCAATGGAACCAAGTCTTCCACAGAGGTTTTTTTTTTTTTTTTTTTTTTTTGTACCAGGGATTGGACCCAGGGGTGCTTAGCCACTGAACTGCATTCCCAGTCATTTTTATGTTGAGACAGGGTCTTGTTAAAAGTCACAGATTTAACAAGTTGTCTGCAAAATTTTCATTTCCCTCTTCAGATATTTTTTTACAACCCCTATTTATTTTTTAGAGAAAGAGAAAAAAGAAAGAGAGAATTTTTTTAATATTTATTTTTCAGTTTTCATTGGACACAACATCTTTATTTTATTTTGATGTGGTGCTGAGGATCGAACCCAGTGCCCCGCACATGCCAGGCAAGCGCGTTACCACTTGAGCCACATCCCCAGCCCACAAACCCTATTTATTTACCTTCTGTAGAGTGGCATTTAACCATTTTTCCATTGTGCACCTAATGCACCTGCCTTGTTCAGATTGGCATGTCTAGATTGCTATAGCCTGTCACTCTGCAATACAGTTACAATACAGTTTTTTCATATTATATTCAAAATATTCATATTATATTCATAAGCTTGCCAGTGGTTTCTTATTCCTTACAGAGTAAATTAACTTCCTCAGCTGGCAATAAAGAGTTCAATCATCTGTCTCCCTTCAATTTATTATCTTTTCACTATTTTGGCCTCATCTGCCTCAAATTCAAACACCAAAGCTTAGGTCCCACTGATCTCCTGCCCAGTGCCTTTGCTTGGACTGCTTTGTGCTTAATGTATATTTCTTTCTCATACCTGTCCAACAAAACACTTTCCATCTTTTGAACTCTGCTCAAAATTTTCCCACAGAAAAAAAAATGTTATATAACATGTTTTCCATCTCAATTAACTTATTTTTCCCCAACTCTTTCTCTCGGTGCTTTATACCATTGTAGTGCTTGTCACACTATGCCTCATTATCACTTTGAGATGTTTCTCCCACTTGATTTCTGAGCTCTTAGAATAGAAGGATTTTAAAGGAATTATCTTTGTATCTACCACATTATTTAATTCTGTTCCTTTTATATGGCTTTCATTACATGTCTTTGTATTTGAAGTGAACTTAGCATATTCATCAAAAGCCTGAAGCTAGCAGCAGAGACAGTTCTGAAATCTCTCTCCCTATAACTAGCTCAGTATTCTGTCACACTTTTGGAGCTAGAAGCAAGAATGTTAACAAGCTCTCCAGGTGATACCAAGGTTCACACATTAAGACAAAAAATGGTGTAAGAGAGAACACAGATACAACTCAGAAAAACAAACATTGAAATAGCTGCAGGCAGAAAGAAGATGAGCTGGTGTTCACTGAGGAGAAACATCTAGATCCTGCTTGGGAAGTGAGGGAATCTCTAAACATGGGTCCTGACCCCACTGAGCCAATCATAGCAAGGCACACATCCTACAGAATACACTAGACAACGTGGGTCAATATTCCTGGAAAGGAAAAGGTAAAGGGGATTTTTAAGAAGCCTGAGGAAAGTTTTGAGTCCAAACTAACCTCCCCATAAACACATTATTGAAATTTAGTTACAGGAACAAAAACTGGCATTCATGTTTGTTCTTCCTTAGAACAGAAGTTGAGCTTTTTGTTTGTTTGTTTTGGGGAACTGGGGATTGAACCCAGAGGCGCTTAACACTGAGTCACATCCCCAGCTCTATTTTGTATTTTATTTAGAGACAGCATCTCACTGAGTTGCTTAGGGGCTCGCTAAATTGCTGAGGCTGGCTTTGAACTCTCGATCCTCCTGCCTCAGCCTCCCAAACCACTGAGATTACAGAGGTATGCCAACATGCCCAGCTCAAAAAGAAATATTTTAAGGGTTTGTTCCTACTTCTTTTAGTCTTTTTATTCCTAAAAATGTCTTCAATTTGTCTATACTTTCAAGTTACACTTTGCTAGGTGTATAATTTTGAGTTCATAATCATTTTGCTCCTCAAGACTTTGAAGTTATTACCTCGGTTTCTTTGGCTTTACTTATTGATAATGAGAAATTTGTCATATATCAAATTATTAACTTTTAAATAAATTGACATATTGTAGCTCATTTGGTTTTTGCTTTTTTCTTGATTTTCTGAAATTTATTATATCTACAGTAGTGAATCTCATTATGTTGTTATCATCATCATCATGATCATTATTCTGGTTGGTATTAAGTGCAGTATTAACTGAGTACTTGGATCTTTCATCTATGTCAGAATATTGTCAGTTAATATCTTATTAAATATTTCTTTTCTGCTATTGCCTGCTTCTTCTATATTCTGGAACAGAGGTCCCAAGAGATTACTTCCTGAAGTTTAAGTGTAAATGATCTCAATAGATCTTATGACAATCTTAATTGCTCCTACATATATTTTAAATCTTTTATTTCTTCATTGTGAGGCAATTGGAGTGCCTTTGTTATTTTCTAGTCAGTACCAATCTATTCAGGGATATTTTGTTTTGAGTTTATCCTATTGATTTTATTTTTTTATTTTGATATTTTTATTACTCATATTTCAATTTGATTATTTTTCATATTCATCTTTTTATATGTAAGTTCTTTTATTAAGAAAGAGAGAATTTTTTTAATATTTATTTTTTTAGTTTTCGATGGACACACATCTTTATTTTATTTTATATTTTTTATGTGGTGCTAAGGATCGAACCCAGCGCTGCGCGCATGCCAGGCGAGCACACTACCACTTGAGCCACATGCCCAGCCCTGTAAGTTCTTTTTTTTATATTTATTTTTTAGTTGTAGTTGGACACAATACCTTCATTTTATTTATTTACTTTTATATAGTGCTGAGGGTCTAACCCAGGGCCCTGCATGTGCTAGGCGAGTGCTCTACTGCTGAGCCACTACTCCAGCCCCTATATGTAAGTTCTTGTTCAACATTTTCTTGCACATCCATGAATGTTATATTTTTATCTGAGTATCTTAATAATACTTATTATAAAAGCTTTTGTCAAATTAACTCATAAATTTGACATCATGAAGAGATCATTTCTGCTCTCTTCTGATATTTATTTTGTTGCTTCTATTCCTTTTATTTTTAAATTAATTTATTCTTTAAATTTAGGAACTATTTAATTAACTATTTATTCTAGTTAATTAACATATGCATTTAAAAAAATACTTTGTGTGTGTGTGTGTGTGTGTATGTGGTGCGAACATCTAAAATTTTGAATTGTATTTCCTAGCTTTAGAATTCTTTATGCATTTTAGAATTGTGAATCAGAGTATTTAAAGGGGGTATAATTTTGGCTTTGCATTGCTTTATCTTCCTTTAATTCTCTAGGCTCCTCCCTCCGTGATAAGAAGTTCAGAAACTCCTGCATCATCAAGAGTTGGGCCTCCCTCCTGCTAGGGATGTGAAGGATTTACACACTGGTTAGGGAGCCTCGAGCCTGGCAGCCCTGTCCTGAGGCTATGTCAGTATCCTCAGGCCAACATTGCCTGGGAGTTCCATGTAAGTTGTTGCCTCAGGCAGCAGTTGTCAGTAGTTTTCACCCTGCTTTTATGAATGAGAGCTCTTGGATTTAAGCAGTGAGGCCAATTCTATTTCTTCATTTCACACAGAAGACCTCTGGTCCTTCTTACTCATAGGAGGCAAAGCGATAGCAACTCTCACTGGCTGCTTTAGAATATGAAACTTCAGCTCCATGTTAACCACTCCAGCTTTCTGTTTTTCCTCTTGTCTATGAAGATATTTACCTTGTCTTTCATTCTTTATTTTTATATTGTTTCCATCTTTGATATGTTTGTAAAGGAGGAGGATGTACATCAAAGAAGAAACACATTATACTATTTTCACTGGTGTCTCAATATTTAGCTATGCATTCCATTAGATTTTTGCCACAGTGATTCATAAAAAAAGAGATAAACCCAACCACTTTCAAGTGGAAATGGCTGTGGAGTTTTCAGAGACCTAAACATACAGAGTATAATGAGTTACTAAATTCTTTTTTGCTCCATTTCAGGAGGTGCTTAGAATTCAAAGATTTTTGTAAAACTTTGCCATTCAATCAGCTAGTTAAGAACATTGGTACTGACTCCTCCACATTCACTATCATTGAGAAGAGACTTAGCTATATTTTAGGGCTGCTTATGTAATTCTTATGTCCTTTTCCACCAGAGTGAGTGAATCTAATGGAACATCAGATTGTTAGGTATTTAACTTTGTTTATAAATTAAGATGGGCCTAGGTAAAAGTCTAAAGTACTCTGTTCTTTTTTTTACTCCATCTATTATTTTTATTTATTTGTTTTAATGTAGTGCTGAGAATTGAACCTAATGCTTCATAAGTGCTAGCTCAGCACTCTACCACTGAACCACACAGCTGCAGCCCCTGGAGTACTCTGTTTTTAAGCCTGAAAATAGTGTCTTTTATAGAGCTTAAAACTGAATGCTTTATTTAAAAGAATCATCTATTTATCTAACAATCTATATCATCTATCTCTATAAGGAAAGAATTATTTCCTCTTATAAGAAGCACTTCATTAGAGCTGGGGTTGTGGCTCAGCAGTAGAGCGCTTGCCTACCATGTGCAAGGCCCTGGGTTCGATCATCAGCACCACGTAAAAATAATAAAAAAATAAAGGTATTGTGTCCAATTACAACTAAAAAATAAATATAGAAAAAGCACTTCATTAAATATGAAATGAGACATAAGCCAATGAATTTATTTGTGAGTAAGGCTGCAACTTCCTTTCTAGACAGGTTAGCAATTATTTAAGTAAACTAAGTGTATTTAATTACTCCCCTTGACCTCTGTTGACAAATTTTCCTATTATACTGCAGGTCCACTATGTCTTCAGGCAGCTACCAGGGCACTTCTTCCTCTAAGTTCCCATCGGCTAAGATTCTAAGGGGTAACTGGGTCAAATGGTGTTTCTATTCCAAGTTTTCTGAGGAATCTCCATACTGCTTTTCAGAGTGCACGGGGGATGGGAATATGAAAGACAATAGAATAAATTGGACAGAACTTTCCTATGTTCATATATGAAAACATGACCAGTGAAACTCCACATCATACACAACCACAAGAATGGGATCCTAATAAGTTTACTTCATGTATGCATGATATGTCAAAATATACACTAATGTCATGTATATCTAAAAAGAACACATTTTAAAAAATTCTAAGGGATGAATCTTACTGGGTTTATCACTTATTGATCTTGCTTCATGATCTAGCTGAAATAATTTGATCTTTTTTCTCCAACTATTCTGTTCTCCAAAGATTCTTCTCTCTTGCTCTGCACAAATCAGATCTTTCTCCAGTGATCCAGGCATATTCAAGCTCTGCACCCTATCTCATATACATTCACATTAGCACTGAAGCTTTCTCATGTCTCATTTTTATTTCTTTTATCTTTGTCAATTACAGGCTTCTCCTGTTCCACTTCATCATTCAGCCCTGAATATAAGTCAGTTGGCTGTTCATCTCCTTTGCTCTTATCTTACATTACATTCTGAAAGAAGAAAACCCTTAGACAGGAAGTTGAGGTCACATAGTTTGAGAGTTGATATTAGGAAATTAAAAGAGTAAAAAGTAAAATGCAAAAAGGGAAGAAGTCAAAAGATTGTACTATTATAGAGTGAATGGTATGGGCAAGTTCAGCTCACTTTTACTGGAGATCTCTGGAATCTTGGAAAGAATATGCTTCAGAGCTATCCTTTTTTCTCAGGAGAAGTTGGGTGCATATTTATTTTGTAATTCCCATCTGTCATTGCTAACAGCTGCTCCCTAAAAACATTAAATTTCTAAGGGACATTAACCCATGCATGGGTAAAAAGAAGCCCTTAAGCAGAAATTTTCAGTAGGAATGTTTAGAAAGTATAGAGTAGGTACCAAACCTGTGGTGCATGCCTATAATCCCAGAGGTTCTGGAGACTGAGACAGACAAAATGCAAGTTTGAGGCCAGCCTCAGCAACTTAGTAGGCCCAAGGCCTTGAGCAACTTAGTAAGAGATCCTGTCTCAAAATAGTAAATAAAAAAGCTTGGGGTGTAGCTCAGTGGTTAAGCATATCTGGGTTTAATCCCCAGTACCAAAAAAAAGAAAAGAAAAAAAGGTATAGAGTAGGTACTAAGAGGAGCTGATAAAACACTCTTGTCCTCTGATATTGATAAAGAAACTTTTGGCATATATTTAACAGAGAGATAAGACTATCCCCATTCCAGGTACAGATTATCCAGCATTGATATTTATATAACATCAAGAAAGGATAATGCAAAGTTTCTGTTTTGTCCATGCTTATACTAATTTCCTATCAATAATTTTCATGTTGTACATCATCTCTATCAAAAAGCAAATATCACTGAATTTGTCCTCAGCATCCATGTTTATCTTCCCACATGACCCCACAGTTAGTTGTATAAAGAGCATGAAATTGACCTGGGACAAAATCATCAAATTATCTTTCTAGGAACATGGCATTGGAACTAGAGAAGCTATTTGGTCTCAGTTATTCAGTTAGGAAAATTGTGGGACTAAGGGGTAGCAATGTATGCAGCAGAAAAACACCAATAAGACCTAAGTTCAGATAAAGAAATGAGGTGAATATATAGAGACAAATTGGAGATATACGTTTACTGACAACAATCCAATAGCTTGTTAATATTTCTCAGGAAGTCTTACATATTGCTTATCCTTGAGATTCGTGGATTATGCCTGGAACCTATGTTAAATTTTTCCTTCAACTTCAAGCACTAATTCTTTACTCTGAAAGTACTTAGCAGATGGATTTCTTTCTGGGCCTGTTTAAAGAGGAAGCACAATACTGGCATATGGATAATAGAGATAGGAGCTTGATGGCCTCCATTTTTTATAAGGGTCAGAACATGCTGAGGTGAGAGAAATGAAGCATGTAACCAGGTATAGAAAGAAATAAATACTGTGGATTCCTTTGTTAACATAACTGAATCGAGTATATTCATTCATTTTAACATTTTATTGTGATAAAATACACTTAACATAAAATTTACCCTTTAACCACTTCTAGGTATACAGTTCTGTGGCTTTAGGTGCCTTCACATTGCTGTACAACCATCACTATTATCTGCCTCCAGAATTCTTTTCATCCTTCCAAGTTGAAATTCTGTACTCATTAAACACTGATTATCCATTCCTCTTTCCTATAACCACAGGAAAACAACATTTTATTTTCTTTTTTATAGAAGAAGGATTTTTTTGTTTTACTGACAGTAATTTTACATAAATTCTATTTTCTACTTCTATAAATTAATTTGACCAGTAGGTATTTCAGTTTAGTGGAAACACTAGTTTATTTCACTTGGCATGTCTTCAGTGTTGATTCATGTTGGAAAATAAGTCAGAATTCCCTCCTTTTTAATGCTAAATTATGATCTGTTGTGTGTGTGTGTGTGTGTGTATATATATATATATATATATATATATATATATATATATACTAAATTTTGTTTATCTTTTCATCCACTGATGGACACTTGGGTTGCTTGCATCATTTGGTTATTTTGAATAATGCTGCTATGAACATGGGTGTATGGATATCTATTTGAGTTTTTTTTTTCTTTCAGTTCTTTTGGGTATATACCCAGAAGTGGAATTAATAGACCATATGGTAATTCTATTTCTAATTTTTTGAGGAAATGCCATACTGTTTTCCAAAGTTCCTGCACCAATTAACATTAGCATTGGCAATGCATAAATATCAGTATATCCTTGTCAGGTAAGTCAAATGATTTTTAGTGGAGATTTATTGTATCTTCAGTGAAGAGAAGTTTAGGGTTACACATTCTTATTTTTCTGTCCACAGTTGTCATTGCTAAGGGCTACTCCCTAGGGGCATTAACTTTCTTATGATATTAACACAGTGGCAAAAGAAAGTCCTCCACCTCTGCCGTGTGACCAGCACACTAGCTTCATACTAGAGGTTCTAAGCATAGAAGTTAACTAGTGAGATCAAAATAAACACACATAAACCCAATTTACCTTTTTCTTTGACCAGGTCTGAGATGGCCCTCCCTCTGGCTCCTGCCTGGAGCCACCCGGTGGGGTAGCAAGGTTTACACAAGAGACTAGCAGGAGAGAGAGGGCATGCCAGGGAGTGGCCTTTTATTGGGGAACAAGAAATTCAGGGGAAAATTCCATCCAGTGAAGGTCGAGGGGGACAGCATTCCAAGGTCAGGGTCAGTGATTGGTCTCAGGGTCAATGGTCAGTCATGCCCCCACACAGACGGGCTCTCGCATCTAAAAAGGGTGGGGATTAGTTCCAACACAGCTTGGCCAGAACACCTCACACCCAGTCAGGGAGGTGCCCAATCACGTGCGAGAATGGCTTCCCACATCCACCAGAAATTTTCAGTAGTTAAATTTAAAAGTGTGTTTTTAAAATATTCTTTTCTTAGTTGAAATTTTATATTTACATGCAGTTATAAATATAAAGAAAGATTTCTTATGCCCTTTACCCAGTTTCCCTATGGTCGTACCTTGCAAAACTTTATGTTATCACAAAAAGATACTAACATTGATACAGTTAAGATACATAGCAGTTCCATTAGAAGGATCCCTTAATATTGTCCTTTCATAGCCAAGCTCCCTTCTATCCTATTTCAATCTACTCTTTCACCCCTAGCAACCAATAATGAGTTCTCCATTTCTATAATTTTGCCATTTCAAGCATAAATTGAATTATACAGTATGTACAATTTAGGGATTGACTCTTTTATTTAACGTAATTCTCTGGAGAGTTTTTCAACTTGTGAGTATAAATAATTTGTTCCTTTTTATTTTACAGTAGTACTCAGTGGCATGAATCTACCATAATATGTTTAACCCACTCAAATATTGAAGGATATATGTGTTGTTTATATTTTTGGCTATTATCAATAAATATACACTCAACTTTCACTTGCAGATCTCTGTGTGGTTTGTGTGTGTGTATGTGTATGATGAACAGATTTCTCCATGAACCTATGTTTTATTTTTCAGGGACGAATGCTCAAGAGTGCAATTGGTGAGTCATGTAGTATTTTCATGTTTGTTTTACAAATAACTGGTGAATTGTCTCCAGAGCAACTATATCCTTTTCAATTCCCACCAGCATTTTATGTGTGATCCAATTTCTCTACATTTCCACCAGCATTTGGTATTTCACTATTTTTTAATTAAATTTACTTTAACAGGTACATAAAAACATAAAAATTATGTATATTAATATGGCAGTTGTCCCTATTTTGATCACTATCATCCTGATAGTGATACCTCATTGTGATTTCATTTGCATTTTATAAATGGTAAATGTTGTTCAACATCTTTTCATAAGTTTATTCACCTCTCTTTCCACAGCCATGAAAGTATCTCCCTGATTTTTTTCTATTAATCTCTGCTCCATTCTGGAAGTCACTTTTCAGCATGAATTCATAGATGATACCTTTGGTATGTACTGGAATCTGTAAATTCTACAATGTAGAGAATTTCTAAAGTGTAGGAGCCTGAGATTTAGGCCAATACCACAAGGTAAAGAATAATCTGAAGCTATGAGCTTCTGAATTCTATCTTTTCAAAGATTCCCCAGCATTTTACACCAGGATTTTCTTCATGCCTAATAGTCCCTCTGTCCCACACAAAGGCTTGGGAAAGGGCTGGGATGTAGCTCAGTGGCAAAGTGCTTGTCTTGCATACAGAAACCCCAGGGTTTACTCCCTGGTTCCAAAAAAGAAAAGACCCCCCCCAAAAAAAGAATCCCACCAAAACAAATAAATAAAAAAGGGAAAACAAAACAAAGGCTTGGGGAAACCCTAACAAACATTTACTATCTGGTTTGTATAATAGCTCTAAGCAATTGTAACTTAAATTGCTGTGAAATTTGTAAAATTATGTTAACTTTAGTATTCTTTAAAAAACACACTTCATCTTTCCTTATCATAACCTTATTGACCAAAATAAATCAGCTAAATTGCATTTCTTTTCTGCCACAATTTCTTTTTTTTAAAATATTTTTTTTAATTGTAGATGGGCACAATACCGTTATTTTATTTGTTTATTTTTATGTGGTGCTGGGGATCGAACTCAGTGCCTCACGCATGCTAGGCAAGTGCTCTGCCACTAAGCCACAATCCCGGCCCCTTCCATAACTTCTTGCACTAAAATAAATGACTGAAGAAAGTCGTGTACTGCTGACACAGATCACAGATTATTGCAAATGGTAGGTTAACTGCTTTTTAAGTAACTGGGAATAATTCTGGTGACCCATAAGAGATTCATGTGAAAGGAATTCAGTTCATTCTCTGGCTCTACCACTTCTATTGATGTGAAAAAATCTTCCATATTCTACCTTGTTTCAGTCAAGGTAATGCTGAGAGTGGCACTCGGCTTGTAACAGGATCTTTTAATGGGAGAAGTGACACATTTAGTAATATGTCAAGGTTACCTTAAGGGACTGACAGGCCTCAAAATAAAAATGACATTCAAGAGTGTCTCTAGTGTAAAAATCATCCTTGGGGAATGAAGATTTGCTCCAATTCAAAGATCAGAAAGGCAGTGCTGAAGAAGAGGTTTCCAAAGACAAACAAAACCTGTGACTTCACTTTCATCCTTGGGAATCAATTCTCTGTGTGATTGTGTATCTGGGACAGTCATTCACAGAGAACTGAGCAAAACTTTAGCAAAAGCAAAATGTACCACCTTAGTGGATGTCTTGGTGACCTGAATTTCTTCACTGAGTTCACTTTCCTGTCTTGTGTGACTTTGTAGGGTAGTCTAGCCCAAGTAGAAATCATAGTTCTACATAATTTTTTAAAATATCTTCAAGCCACAATGAGTTGAATTCACGGATGCAGAACCGACAAAGGCAAGGACCAATTTAATTTTTTTCTGTGAGACTCATTAATGTTTTTGCATATACCAGTAGTTAATTCTCACCCACATCCTGCACAGAGAGGGAAGAAGTAACCCTTGGAGTTATGGGCCAGCTGGAGATAAAAGTCTGAAAAAGTAATATCAAGAAACAAAGGACACAAGAAATGTAATTTAAAGCAAGGGCTTGACAGGTGGAAAAGACCTGATGGGTCTGATCCTAACAAAGGGAAAAAGCCCAGGAACATTTTATTTATAGTAAAACACACCAAGGGAATTTATTGTGAGGACGGGTTCTTCAAGGTGAACAAGAAGCAAGAGGCTGTGGGGAAGTTGGCCTGGTTGGGGACTTATCACATGTGTAGTAATTCCTCCTCCAGGCAGCTGGTGCCTCAAGGCTATTTGGGGCACTGGTATCTCTCTCCACTTCCAGGGAGTTGTGTTTGAATCTAGGGCTGTCTGAGCCAATAAATTCTGAGGTATCACAGAATTCTCTTTGAGCAGGACATTTGCCAAGGCAATGAAACAGTCTTAGATAGGTGAGATTATACAAAGAGTTCTCCATGAAGCTTACTTCCCCTTAGAGATGACTCAGGCATTCCCACAGTTCATTTGCAGCTTCCAACAGTTAGTTCTTTTTATTGCTCTGTTATAGTTCAGTATATATGCATTTATACATATATTTATATTTTTACTTATGAATGAACATTTATGTTGTTTGCACTTTTTGACCATTATGTAGAAAACTACCCAAAACGTTTTTACCCATTTTTTTCTGTTGTGCACATGTACACATTTCTGTTGTATCCATAGACAAAAGTAGAAATACTGGATGCTAGTGTATTTCTTTTAGCTTTACTACTTGGTCTGAAAGTGTTTTTCGAAGCAGTTTTACTAGTATATCCCTTAACTGGCAATGTATAAAAGTTCTAATCACTCTATACCACTGCCAACATGTGGTATTGTTTGTCCTTTTAATTTTCACTATTCTTGTAGAATACTCTATTGATACCTCAGTGAAGTTCAAACTTGCATTTCATAATGACTAAGTATATTTTTATTTACCTATATCAATTAAAAATTTAATTAGCAGCAAACTTCTAATTTAAAAAAGTTAAAAAAAAAAACATTACGGATTAGGTATTTTTTACTTTTCTTCATAATCATATGTAAAAGCAATTGTTAATTCATAAAATTTACTATAACTATTTATTATTATTCAAAATTAATAAACTTGAAGCTAGACACATACAACTTACCAATAATGAATTATATAAAGAACTAGAAAAATCTAAACAGACCAATAATGAATAAGGAGGTCGCATCAGTAGGAGAGATCCAAGATGGTGGAATAGAGGCAGTCTTTTTCCTGGCTACTCCATGACATGAAACCAAGAAAGCAGACAGGAAGATTCTCTGTAAGATGAGTGAACATAAAGAAGGGGTGGGGTACTTTACTGGAACCCAAAACTGGACATTCAAAGTAGACTGCGGACTCAGGAGGTTGGATATAATAAAATAAAGAAAAGAATCCCCAGCAGCACAGTCACTGCCACAGCCAGGCCAGAAACTCCAGCCAGAGGAGTCCCTCTGTGAGCAAAGAGGAGGGATAAGGGAATTAAAGGAACCCGAATTTGGGGGAGGCCTGAGGCATGTCTGGGTAAGTAGCTTTTTGAGATTAAGGACATTGCCCAACAAAACTGAAGGATGTGCTGCATGATATCCGTGTATGGGAAAAAAGCCTCCATCCCTTCAGGCAGCATGCAGAAGACAAAGGAAGGAAGCATTTTGCAGATGCAGCACAGGGGCTGGAAACTGAGGGAGCCAATTCTTGGCAAACCTGAGTTTGGCCTGAAATTCAGGCCCACTAAACACACACTGCATGACTTAGAGGGTGCTTAAGCGACCAAGTGTGCTTAAAGGGTCAAACATGGAGAGAGGTTTACATAGGGGACAACTGGTCTCAGAAACTCACCCAGTTCTACTCACCCCCTTCAATTTGGCTGCTTTCAGGACCTGCTGGGAGAGAGGCATCTATCTGGCCAGGAACTTGGAAAAGCAGAGGTGGGAGAGATTGTATGGAGACTGAACACAAGACCAGGAAATTGTTTGGAGACTAAACCTGAGACCAGGGTCTACAGGTGACATAGGGGACTACAGGTGACATAGGGGACTAAGAATTGGCTCCCTTACCACATGAATGGAACCCAGGGGAGATCCCTGGAGACTTTAGTCTTCCAGAGTGGACCAGCAAGTACTGGGTGCTGGAGATGTGCTGATTTAAAATCTCTAGTCCAATTAGCTTTCAGCAAAGAGCCTAGAGCCCATCTAAGCCTAAACCCTGCCTCCAGAAAGTCCACCTACAGGAAAACCTCTCATTCTAGCAATCTAGAAAGTGGAGCATCACACTCCAGACAACCCTACCTAAAACTTCTGAGAAGAGAAGCTGAGAATATTTTGAACTCCAATGGAAAGAATTCTTTAATTTTTATCACAATTTTTAAAAATTATTTTCACTGTTTAATTCTGACATTAATGGTACATAGACATTTATACAGTTTCATATTTTTTTTTCTCATTTCTAGCATTTTTGAAGCCAGTTATTTTACATGGATTAGTTTTTTGTTAACAAGGATGTTTGATTAGTATATTTTAGTTTTGTTTTATATTCTCTTATTTTTAGCTTTTTAAAAATTTTTGCTTTATATATTTTTTCTCCTGTTTCCCTTGATTTTCTCTTTTCTTCTGCTAACAACCAAATTCTATTGTTCTGTCTTTCACTTTTACTTTAATCTTTTACTTCTGTCTTTTGTCATGCTCCCCCATAATCATCACATCCTATATCACTTCTGTTCTCCCCCTATCTACCATTTGAAAATTTTGCAAACTTGTTTTTATTATAGGCAATAACTAATCATATAATTTCTGTTAATTGTGATAATTAACATTCTAGACATCACAATAGGACCTATTTGGTTTAATGCTGTAAATTATTTGCATTGGTTGTTATTATTTGTCTCCCCCTAAACAGTGAGGTATTGAAAACCTTCAGGGACACTATAAGTCCACAAGATAGAAACTCTGCTGCCTCAGATCCATACTGTTAGATGGGTAGACACACAAACAACATGAAAAAGCAAGGGAACAAACTGACCTAAGCAAATCAAGATACTCCAATAACAGAATCCATGGACACTGCAGAGGAAGAAGGAGTTTAGAATGTACATAATTAAACTGATCAGTGAAATAAAGGATGATGTAAGAGAGCAAATGCAGGTAGCAAAAGACCACTTCAACAAAGAGAGATTCTGAAAATAAACCAACCAGAAATCCTTGAAATAAATAAAACAATAAACCCAATTAAAAATTCAAAAGAAAGCATCACCAACAGACTAGACCCTTTGGAAAACAGAACCTCAGGCAATGAAGACAAAATATACAACCTTGAAAATAGAGTTGGCCACAAAGAGAAAATATTAAGAAACCATGAACAGAACTCCCAAGAATTATGAGATAACATGAAAAGACCAAATTTAAGATTTATCTGGATAGATAAAGGCATGGAGACACAAACCAACAGAATGCATAATCTTTTCAATGAAATAATATCAGAAAATTTCCCAAATCTAAAAAATGAAATGGAAAATCAAATATAAGAGCCAACCAAGAATCCTATATCCAGCAAAATTAAGCTTCAGATTTGAAGATGAAATAAAAACTTCCATAATAAAAAAAATTAAAAAGGAGATCAAATCAGTAATAAAATTTTTAAAAATTAAAGACAGGCTCAGGAATAGATGGCTTCATTGATGAATTCAACCAAACATTTTAAAGAACTAACACTAGTTCTTCTCAAATGCTTCCAAAAAATCAAAGTAGAGGGAACACTTACAAACTAATTTTATAAAGCTAATATTACCCTCATACCAGAGCTAAAAATAAAACTACAAAAGAAAACTAAAGGTTAATATCCCTGATAAACATATATGAAAAAGATCCTCAAAAATATTAGCAAACTGAAGTACACATTAAGGGCTGGGGATGTAGCTCAGTGGTAGAGTACTTGTCTAACATGCATGAGGTCCTGTGCTTGATTTCTAGCTCCACAAATAACTCAAACAACAACAACAAAAAAAAAAAAAAGAAAAAGAAAAAGAAAGAACACACCAAAAGAATTTTTTAAATGTCTCACCATTAAAAATGATAGGTAAGCAAGGTTATAGATACACTATCATTACATATCATATATATATATCAAAATATCATATTTGCCCCATAAATATTATAACACTGTTGAATTTTTATCATGAAAGGCTATCAAATTTTGTCAACTTATTTTATGCATCTATTGAAATGATCGTATGATTTATATCCTTCACTTTGATAATGTGGTGAATCATATTTATTGAATTGTGTATGTTTATCTGATCAACAACTGCTCTACCCCTACCCCTTAACTCAGAACCAAAGTTACACTGCTAGTAAACGATAAAAACCAAGATTTTAATCAGATTTTCTCTTACTCTAGAATAGTATGTCAAAAATAAATTTTGGGGTAGTGGGGATTGAACCCAAGGTTCTTAACTACTGCGACACATCCCCAGTTCTTTTTTTTAATATTTTATTTGGAGAAAGGGTCTTGCTAAGTCCTTAGGGCCTCACTAAACTGCTGAGGTTGGTCTTGAACTTACAATTCTCCTTCCTCAGCCTCCCAAGTCATTGGGATTACAAGCGTGCCCCACTTTGCCTATCATGTGCTAATTCTTAAAGGAACTATTTCCAAAAATTTAAAAGCAGCATTATATGAAATGAACACCGAAGCCAAATTCAGTTAAAATATCTTTGATAATTTGAGTATTTTAATGATCAACTAGCTGAATACCCTATCCTTATACTAAGGACATAAATCTAAAGACATTATTATGAGTCATTCGTAATTTTCTCATTCCTATTCAGAATTTTGCTGAGACAAATATAAGCAGTGTTCTATTCATAAAAACTGTTAAGTTCTAAGAGTTGTTCTTCCCACCATGAATTTTTGTGTCAAGATCTGGCCTGAGCTAGGAACCCAGGATGATCTTCCCTCTCTCCAGGAAGTATGCCTCTTCTACCTACAACCCATGTGCAACTGCACCGAGAGGCCAGGAACACTGATGGTGTCTCATTATTGTCAACAGTGATGAATGTAACACCTATTGCTAGACTTACACACCTGAAAATAGAAGCTGTCTTGAGGACCCTATTTAAATCCAAATTCATAGTTAGCTATGTTGCCAGGGAGTTGCTAAAGTAATTTTCTGTTTTGTCTCGTCCCTGTAGAGCTTTAAGCCACTCACCTAATGCATTTAGTGGTATAGTTAAAACCAGGAAATGCAATAACCAACATATCAGCCCAGCACTACATCCATCTGGTTAAAGTCACACTCTCCAAAGTGTCAGCTTTGAATATTCTGGCTTTTGTGAGCCATTGCAGCTAGTGTGTTAATGGAAAAGTCCAACAAATTCCTAATGTCCATTTGCCATATGACTTTGTGTATCACTTTTTAATCTTTTGTGTTCTAAGCCAGAAAACCCACAGTAGCTAGGGAGCATCATTTTTTTATAGTCTATAATTCCATGGTGTAAAAATACACAGTCTTTATTTCCAGTTTTGGCTAGGTATTAGTGGAGGAATGTAAGTCCAAATCTGCTACTGACATGACCTTCAGTTTGCTAGTCCTGCCCATGCCATTTGGCAATGATATTTAGTAACTTGCTCTTGGACATATTAAGTGGTTTTGTATGAAATCTGTTCTTTAAATCAACATTAAAGAGAAACAAGAGCAGTCTTGCAAACCCTTGAAGCAAGAATATAGCCAACTAAATGGGCAAGTCATGCTACAATTCCTGGAAAAGATATAATGAGACAGAGGGCTAACAATTCATTATATTTACTTCAAAGTTTAAGGATGTTCCTTGATCTGCTCATTATAACTTTTTAAGAAAAAATACTCTCCTGACAACTTATAATTATTTATAAGAAATACTACAAAGTTAATAGATATATGTAACAGATTTTGGAAATAATTCCTTGGTGAAATATACTTCAATGTAGAAAAGTTTCTGATGATTGGTACTTTCATGATGCAGTTGTTATCCAAAATATCTTCTGCATGTATACCTCAGCAAAGAACATTTATAATGCTATTTTATTTGTTAAACTTATTTATAATGCTATTTTATTTATTAAATTCCATCTTCTCTTGCACTACTCTGGTCCTTCATCTCCTCCTGATTCTTAGAATTTGATGAACCCTCACTTTGATTTGTATCTAAGAGCTCTCTTTTGAGTTTCAATTCTGCACGTTCAGTTCTTTCATCTTCATCTAGAGGTATGCAGAGCTCAAATTCCTCATATCCAACATTAAACTCATAAATGAACCCATACACCCATGCACAAGCACACACACACACACACACACACACAAAAGCACTAACAGAAAAAAAAATAATCTAAAGTTTTGATGAGATTCCATACTTGCAAGAGAATATCTCAAATGCATTAGAATGATGGCAGGAAGAAATAAATACAATGAATTAATTGTCATCCCTTTGTCTGATAAGATAAATAAAAAGTAGATAAACTTTTCACAGGTAAGGAATGCCAGCATATTTTAAGCACAGTAATTTGAAGGACTATGCAATTCCACATCTAAATTTTGTCTGGTAAAAATAAATTTAGCAATCAATCTCAGTAAAATACTTAGATTTCTGACACCGCCAGGACAATGTTATGCGGCCATAATGAACACTGAAACTAAACATGTAAATGCAGAGGTTATGCAAGAAAGATTTTCAGCCTTTGCTATGCTCTGAATGTCTATGTCCCCAAAACTTCATATATTGGAATCCTACCCACAGGTAATGGTATTAGGAGGCACTAATCACTTTGGGAAGAGATTAGACCCCTACAAAAAAGACCCCAGAGTCCCTGTATCCCTTCTATTATGATTTATTTCTGGAATGCCCCCCCCCCAGAGTTCATGTGTTAAAAACATTATTTCCAATATAGTAAGGTTCAGAGGTGAGGCTTCAGGCAATGATTAGGGCTCTGACCATTGATAGCTGAATGTACTATGGGTGATAACTATAGACAGGTGGGGTGTGGCTGGAGGAAGCAGGTCACTGGGAGTGTAGCCTTAAACTGAATCTATTGCTGGGGCCTCCCTACCCCTCCAACCCAGTCTTTCCCTCCTTCCTGACTACCATGAACTGAGCATCTTTTCTCCACTAGGCCCTTCTACCATGATGTTCTTCCTCACCTCAGGCTCAGAACAATGTAATCAGCCAACTAAGAATAGAGACCTCTGAAACTACAAGCCCAAGATAAAGATTTCCTCCTCTAAATTGTTCTTGGCGGGTATTTTGGTCACATTGATAAAAAGCTGGTTAACCCACATTTCATCATGTGTGGACACAGAAAAGCTGCTGTCTATAAAACAGAAAGTGGACACTCATTAGCAACCAAACCCTTCTTGGAATCGCCTAACTTTGGAACTGTCAGAACTAAATTTCTGTTGTTTATAGGCCACCTAGGATATGATTTTTATTAGTCCAAATGGAGTAATCAAGGCTTTAAATCAATAACTCCTAGGGATTCCTAGCTATTATCTTGGTCTCTGTTCAGTCAAATTCAAGGTTCCATATGCAAATTATACACACAAAAAAATCAGTGTTTGTGTAAAATAGTGTCTATATATTTATATATTATGAAAACATATATTTTTACCGAAAAACTATGGATGTGATTTTTATTTAAGTTGAAACAAAATAATTAATGATTACCAAATCTGTGTTATTAATGATAAAGAGTGTTATATATGTAGGGGCTGGAGCTATTATGTTACTGTTTGTTAAAAGTAGTGTTAATGCCATCAGACTTCTCTTCATCCAGAAGGTACAAAATGAGTCTTGACCTTTTAGGAATTTTTTTCTCTCTTAATCTTCTCAGTTTTGTTGGAGTAATTGAATAAACTTACTAGTCTACTAAAAATACACTTGGAGCTTTTTAAATGTTAGAGGAAAAAAAGATTCTTTTTTCTATTGCATCTAATTGTACCTCAAAGTTTCGATTGTTTTCTTACCTTACATCAGTATATGAATGTAAAGTGTATAAAGTACACTTAAGGTCAAGTAACTGCTATTGTCATGCTCAGAAAATCTTACTTTTTAAATGTTTTCTGTCTCAGTTGCTGCTTTCCTGTCAAACCTTGCTATTCTTTGCTTTGAGCGGAAATAATATTATGAATTAAAGATGGCTAGTCTTAAGTTTTAAAGAAATTTAATGAGTCATTTACAGGATTTGAATTTTTGGACTTAATGAAACAATCACACAAACTTTCATCTGTTGATATGCTATATCTAAAATCAAATGTTTCTATTATTCTCCTAACATCTATGGACATTTAGAGAACTTTCTTTCAAGCAGAAGTACAATAGGCTTATTGACACAGATTATTTCCACAGAATGGAAGAGCTTCCAGCTGTCATCTAAAGTAGTTAGCTATTCATATTCCATGTGCAGGTGTATGAATGATGAATAAGTAAGTCTCTGAAAAATAAACCCATCCCTATGATGTGTTAGTTTATCATTCAAAAAGTTTATAGTTGTGTCACCAAAAAATAAGAAATATTAATATTATGGTGCTTACCTTATGCATAGAATTGTGCTTACAAAACATCATAATACATGGGGCTGGGGTTGTAGCTCAGAAGTGGAGCACTTGCCTAGCATGTGCGAGGCCCTGGGTTCGATTCTTGGCACCACATAAAAATAAATAAAATAAAGGTATTGCATCCAACTACAATTAAAAAATAAATATTAAAAAATAATAATACATATATCACACATACACATGTAGATTTAGGATATTTATTTATACATGCATATACACATATATGCATATATATTAATTATATTTTACTCAATAACATAACTCAGTATTTTACACCATCTTTAATTATAATTGTGAATATTATTTATAATAGGACTTATATGTGCACTATAATTTTAAATATAGCATGGGGTGAATTGCATTTGTTGAAATTCTAATACCAGTACCTCAGATTGTGACATTATTTGGAACTAAGGCTTTATAGGTGTAACTCATCAACAGGAAGTTAAAGTGGTGGATGGTAGCCCCATAATCAAATATTACTGGTGTCCTTTCTTTGAAAATACACAGACATACATGTACACAGGGACACCACCATGAGAAAATATGAATCATGTTGTCACAAGTCAAATGATTATTAGAAGCTCAGGGAGAAATCTGGAATAGACCTACTCCTAGCATCTTCAGAGGGAGTATGGTCCTGCGGACACCTTGTTCTCAGATTTTTAGTCTCCAGAATTCTGTGATGATAAGTTTTTATTACTTAAGTCACTCTGTGGTACTTGATTACAGCAGCCCTACCAAACAAATATAACACATTTTTATTTTTTCTATTTCTTCCACAGCTTTTATTTGTAGTGTTGTTAGTATGAATGTTATTCTACCTAACAGTTGTTCACCAAATAACTGTTTTACTTTATTTTACAAAATAAACTCTATTACAGTATTATTCGCATACCATATATGCACTCTTTTTTTTAAAGATAGAGAGAATTTTAATATTTTTTTTTTATCTTTTAGTTTTCTTTGTTTGTATGTGGTGCTGAGGATCAAACCCAGGCCGCACGCATGCCAGGCAAGCGCACTACCGCTTGAGCCACATCCCCAGCCCAATGTATATGCACTCTTTTTAAGGGCATGATTTTAGGAATTGGGAAAACATAGCTCACGTTGACTAGCACTCTAATCAACATATAACCCTTTTCCATTATCCCAGAAAGTTCACTCTGGTTCCATGCATATCAACCCTTGATAACATTTGCTGTGATTTCTATAACTATGAATTAATTTTTTCCCTTTCAAAATACATATCTAAATAAAACGAGATCAGTGTGTGTGTGTGTGTGTGTATGTGTATTATTGACATCTCTCAATAATCATGTTTTTGAAATCCATGTTGTTGTGCATATCAGTACTTCATTTCTTTTTACTGATGAATAGTTTTCTATAATATGAGTATATAATATATTCTGTTTAACCCATTTATTTGTTGTTTTCAGAATTTGTCCTCCACCCTTTTTGTGTTCTTAGCTTGAATTCCCTGTAACAAAAGACAGATTAATGAGGGAAAAGTAAGCAGAAATTCAATAACATGTACACATCCTGAATACATGAGAAAATCCAAAGAAATGAGGAAAATTCTAGGATAGATCTCAAAAAGCTGTTTTCAATTTCAGGTTTGAATATATTCTTCTCTGAAGGCAAGAAAAGAAGAATATGAGGAAAGTCCCAGTTAAGAGAAGCTGTCCAGTTAATGTACCATAAAAAAGGTAAGTTTTATTATGTAGATTTAAGTTCATGTCTTCTCTATTGATTAAGATTCTCTAGTGACATAATAATCCCTCTCTTTCTGGCACAAAGAAGGAGACAAACAAATGGAGATTTCCTTTATAGATGGAAGTGTCTCTAACAACCTCCAGTCTTGTTTGCACAGCTCCTCCTGTGTCCGCAGTTTCTCAAAATAACTAGCTCAAAATAATCTTTATGCACAAAAGCACATTTTGGGTGTCACATCTTGGTTTTCTATAATCATGTTTTGGAGTGACATGCCCTAAACCCCATCAAAGTCAATCTGAAAAGGCTACACATTTTAAGATTCCAACTACATGGAAAGTACAAAATCATGGAGACAGAAATAAGACCAGGGGCTACGGGTTGACAGGAATGAATAAGTAAAGCACAGAGAATTTGGGGGGCAGTGAAAATACTCTGTAGGATATTATAATGGTGGAAATATTTCACTATAGTTTATCTGAACCCATATAATGTAAAGCAATAAGAGTTGAACCCTAAAGTAGACTATGAACAATAATAATATGTTAAGCTGGGCGCTGGACGCTGGGCTGGGGTTGTGGCACCAGTAATCCTGAAATCCCAGTGGCTCTGGAGGCTGACACAGGAAGATCTTGAGTTCAAAGCCAGCCTCAGCAAGAGCAAGGCGCTAAGCAACTCAGTGAGACCCTGTCTCTAAATAAAATACAAAATAGGGCTGGGGTTGTGGCTCAGTGGTTGAGTGCCCCTGAATTCAATCCCTGGTACCAAAAAATAAATAAATAATATTAATATGTTAATATAGGTTAATCGACTGTAACAAATATACTGCCTGGTGGAGGGTAGTGATAACAGAGGAGGCTCTGCATGTCAGGGAGGGGAAGAGGGCATATGGAAAATCTCTGAACTTTCTTTTCAATTTTATTGTGAACCTAAAATCACTCTAAAGGAATTAAGTCTTAAAAAAACATGCACTTTAGCATCAGATGATTATCAGAATTTTGTAGAGATAGAATCGAATGCTTGAGAGATGACATTAGAGGTCTGGTATAACTGATGAAAAAAGCAATATCAATGATCATTAAGTAGCACATTAAAATGTATATATAAATATAAATACACACACACACACACACAAAGAATAGTTGTGAAAGCCCAGCTGAGATTAGAAGCATGACTTTGATTTGGAAATTTTCTTTATAGTAATATAAAATTTGTAAGAATAGATAAAATATATTGGGGTAAGATAAAATTAGAACACAAATTATAGTAGATGAAATAAATTTTTATTGGATTATGGCCACATTGAATCAGATAAACTCAGTGTCTGTTTTTATAATCATTCACAAGAAGATTTAAAGAATAAGACAAAGAAAGAATAATTTAAGGTTCTGAAAGCTGCCATAACAAAATAAAAGCAGCTATTTCGGGCATAAAGCAACAAAAGTTTATCACAGTTTTGCAGGCTAGAAATTCAAAATCAAGATGTCCATGGGTTATGCTTCCAAGAAGGCTCTAGAAAAAATTCCTTCTTTGTTAAGGTCTGTAAACAAGTCTGGATGGTGCCTGGCTTTTTGCCAGAGGGAGTGGCTCCAGTGAGCCATTAAGTGTGGAGATTCCTTATTGGTTGACTGCTGTATCGAGTTTATGTTAATTAGATAAGCTGTGTGGAATGTATAAATACCTCTGTTGTCCTACAATAAACGGCTCCCACTCCTGCTGTATCAATCTACACAAGTTGTTCGTCACCCCCTGGTTATTTTGCTGCAGCCGTACTCCGGCAGATGGTGGCCCGTTACGGGGAGCCCCTGGACACTCGGGGGTAAGTGACGAAAAAAAAAGCTTCCTGTGCATAGATAGGACAGGAGCAAATCTGCTCGTCCCTAGGCAGATAGGGTGAGAGGAAAAATGGCCATTTTGAGAAAATGGAGAAGATTGATACAGTATGTTTGTGTCTTGTTTTGTCTTGGTGTATTGTATTGTCTTTGTGATGAAAATATGGAAGGGGTGTTAAGTAAATTACCAAGGGAAGGAGGCACCCCAGTGGAACCAAGAATAGTTAGGGCATGTGTTGATGGAAGCCCAGGAACTCTAGTCAGAAAGAAAAAGAAAGTTCAGAGGAGGAAGGATTATCAAGAAAAAAGTTGCACCAAAAGGCTATTACTAAATAATTTTCGTTACCGGAGGGTGCGTGAATGGGCACGGCAGCTGCCACGTGCGCGAGCCCGGACTTTCCAAGAGGTGGCAGCTGGCTCTTCCCTGCCCCCCCCACCCCGGACCGGGGAGCGGGGAGCGGGGAGCGGGGAGCCAGACGCCACTGGGAAAGCCCAAATCCAGACCTGACCCGGAGGCACGGTCTCGCAGGCTCTTGCTCCCTGGACCCGGTGGCAGTTTGAGTCTGAGTCCAGGACACTAGATCAGTGTGTGTGTGTGTGTGTGTGTGTGTGTGTGTGTGTGTACTATTGACATCTCTCAATAATCATGTTTTTGAAATCCATGTTGTTGTGCATATCAGTACTTCATTTCCAAGGCCAGTAACTACAATGGTTCTCCCACACCTGGAAGCTAGTTCCTGCTTTGGCCCAGTGCCGGTGAGGACGAGGATGGAAGAATTTCCAGTGTTGCTGAAAACCGGACGATACTTCGGATCAAGCTAGCTGCCTGCAGAATTTACCTGGACTGTGATTTAAGCTAGCTGCCTGTGAACTTACCTGGACTGTGAGTTAATCTATTGAGACACTGCTTTACCTGGACTGAGACAACAAACTGTAATCTACAACAAATTTTAACTCAGTATCTTTGCTAACGGTGTCATTGCTGGTATAATTTTTCCAAGGGCTTCTTGCATGGAGCCATCAAGTGGTTTGGTATTGTGACATTTTGTATTCTCCCCTTCTGCTTGTAGCAGATTATTTATGGTGTTTGTGTAAAAACCACTGTGATCGTTATTTAAATTAAACAAAAGGGGGAAATGTTAAGGTCTGTAAACAAGTCTGGATGGCGCCTGGCATTTTGCCAGAGGGAGTGGTTTGTGAAGTAACTCTGGCGAGCCATTAAGTGTGGAGATTTCTTATTGGTTGACTGCTGTATCAAGTTTATGTTAATTAGATAAGCTGTGTGTAATGTATATATACCTCTGTTGTCCTACAATAAACGGCTCCCACTCCTGCTGCATCAACCTTCACAAGTTCCTCGTCACCCCCCTGGTTAGTTTGCCCAGCCAGCCGGGCTACGGCACTTCTTTGTCTCTTGCTTGCTTTTGGTGGATGTCAGCAATTTTCATTCTTTGGGTGATAGATATATGACTCTAATTCTGCCTCCATTGTCACATGACCTTCTTTCTCTCCAATCTATGACTCTAAGAGCTACAGTATAAGGACTAAGTATTTAAGGCCTACTGTAGGCCGGTATGACCTCATCTTCACTTCATTAGAATTAAAAAGATCCTATTTCCAAATAAGGTCACCTTCTTGAGTACAAGGATTAGGAGGACTTTGATACATCTTTTTGGGAGATGCAACTCAAACCACAACAGATACCAAAAAATGTAAGAAATTAAAGGTAAGTTGACTTAAAAAAATAAGGAAAATATAAGAAAATAAATAGGCAAATTAGCTGAGTAAACATTTTTCAAAAGAGACCTATTATCAAGAGAAAAAATGCTGGCAAGGATGGGGAGGGAGGAAACTCTGAACACTGTTGGGGAATCTAAATTAGTACAGCCACTATGGAAATCAGTATGGATGTGCCTCAAAAGGCTAAAAATAGAACTACCCTATGAACCAGCTATACCACGCTTGAGGATATACATGATGGAAATGAAACTCAGCATGCAATAAATGTACCTGCTTAACCCATGTTTATCATGGTACTATGCACAATAGATAAACTATAGAATCTGCCTGGATATCCATCAATGGATGAGTAGATAAAGGAAATGTCATATATAGACAGAGTGGAGTGTTTTTCATCCATAAATATAAACAAAATCATGTCATTTTCAGGAAAATGAATGAAAATAGAGATCATCGTGTTAAGAGAAATAAGCCTGACTTAGGAAGAAAAGTATCACATGTTTTTCTCCCATGTGGAATCTGAAAAAAGATGAGAAGAAAGTATAAAGGGGACTATTTAGGAGGGGAGAGAGGACACCAGAGAGGGGCATGAGGATTAAGAGAGTATTAGGGAGAGTGGATATAATAATGTATTTTTTTGCATGTATGAAATTGTCACAATGAAACGCATTATTCTGCATAAATCATATATGCTAATAATTATAATACAAATTGAGGGAATATATAGCAACCCAATGCAGACAGAATTTTTAAGGACTTTGAGATTTTAGATATAAAGGTAAACAACCATGTTTAGAAACAAGTGACTGGGTAGTGAGAGAAGGTAATATAAACATCAAATATGATATTGTGACCAACTGTAGAATCAATATCTTACATTTTAAGCCTTTTGCCTGCTGCTTTGTCTTATATTTATATATATTACACAATTTATGTTCTCATTTTGTCTTCACCTACTATTTTTATAATGTGGATTCAAGGAGTTTAAACTTAAAATTTAATCTTAAGAATGCAGAATATCAAAGTAGAAAATAAATAAATCTCATCCAATAATGAATGTTGGACTGTTGGGAGTTTAGAGTTTGGATAGAAAGTGAAGGTGTCTTATTTATATCAGAGATAGCAGCATCACATTAGGTGGAAGAATTATGTTACTATATTTGTCTTTTGAACATTAAATATGGACAAAAGGATGTGGATGATTATTGACTTGTCAAAGGGGTAGACCATGCCAGATTGCATGATATCAACATGATACAGACCCCGATTTATATTCACTTCTAAATCACAATGGAGGCTCCACTGCCAGTGGAGTTCCACGTTTAACTTTTCCTATAAGAAATATCTATATCAGATTTTGAAGGTGGTAGAGAAATAGAAGAAGCTGTTATTATTCAAAAGCAGTATAGACAGGCTCTTGGGAAATTTCTAACATGAATTTGCAGCAGACTTAGGTGAGATCCTCTAAATCACTTGCTTTAGTCCTACACACAGCTGAGATTACATCAGGTGCTGCTCTGATTATTGTACTTCCAGATTTCCTAAAAACCAACAGTGCTATTTCTCTGACTTAGTTTTCCAGTATTTCAATGATTATTTAATACTCTAATTCCATGTCTTAAAATCCCTTCTACTTGAGATGTTCAGAGTGTCATCTGTCATACTCACTGATTTCAATTAAAACAGTCATATATCCATATTTTTATGCTAAAGATCATGTGGAAAGTTAGGAATAAAAGTCATCACATTAAATTAAAAAAAAAACACACTTGAAAAATCCTTAGGAAGGGGATCTATTAGGAGAATAAAAATTACCTAAAAAGTCCTGCACATGTTTTTTTTCCAAAGCAAGGGAGGCAGGTTGCTACTTCATTTGTTGAACACCAAAGTGGTTGGCTGGCTTTTAGAAGCTATACCATACAAAATAACACACACTTAAATACTACAATCCCACTCAAAACAAATAGCTGTTTACTGTCTGGGAGATATGCTTGACCTGGGACCAACCCATTTAATAGCAAAGTCACATGTCTCACATTAGTTTCCTTCTTTGATTTGTGTTCATCAGAATGGTAGACATATTTTAACTTTTATTCTTTCTCTCTCTCTGTCTACCAATTCACAATTTTTGTTACTCTCATTATTACTATTACTCTTTTTCTTCTAAACATAACATTGAATTTACTTAAATGAAATATGCACCAAACTTTCTTCTGCTACTTTCTTTTCTATCTGTCCCCTTCATTGATTTATTTTCAGATATCAGTATGAGCACATTATAAACTAGACTCAAATATTTTTTCTCGGGTAATTTGATGTGTAACCTACAACTTGTCTTTTATTCTCAACTTCATAATTTCATTCAAGTTAACAATTCAACACTTGTCATAAGTAAATCTATAATAGAATTATATATGAGATATAGATCTTGAGTTCTTGATGAGTAATCAACTTTTTACAGCACTAGAAGTACCCTACAGTGAAAACTTTAGCTTACTAATATTTGTGTATCTGAGCTAGTAGCTCAAGTTCCTATGCAGGCTATGTTGAGAACTATAAGAGATTCAGAATTTCCTCTGCTTGCAAACAAATAAGTCGATCTGTTTCAAAAATACACTCAGAAAACATGAGATGAGATGCTTATGTCAGAAGTAATCAGAATTATTTCTCAGAACAAGCACTGTGCTCATCAAAATATTTGCATCAGTTGCCACTATTCCAAGTTCCACAGGGACAACAAAATAGGCCCATATGGATGCTTTCACAAAAAGTGGGTTGCATTTCAGAAGTACAACCCTGAGTTTAGGGAACCCTAATCATTATATAATGAGCAGTAAGTATTTCTGCCCTTTGGTCCAGAGGGAAAAATTGTGTTTCTGTATTAATTAGTAAGTGAAACTGCCTTTGTTTCCACAGAGGGATACTATTTTCCAAGGCTTCAGGGAAAATCTGTTTCTTGATAAATAAACTTGTATTGAAGAAGGAAAATATTTCTTTACTTCCTTCTTTGTTTGGAAATAAATTGAAAGAGGTGTATTCTTTCTTTTTCCTCAGAACTGTATGAGAAAGAGAATCAGCCATCTTGATATACCAGATGAGCCCAACATTCCAAGGTATTCACAAGGAGCCAGACCTATAAATGAACCATCTTAAATGTTCCCAGTCACCATGTGACCATAACAGCATGAGTGGTCTTAAATAAAACCATTGTTATGGTTTGGATGTGAGGTGTCCCCAAAAGCTCATGTGTGAGACAAAGCAAGAAGATTTGGAGGAGAAATGATTGGGTTAGGTGAGCCTTAGCCCATCAGTGAATCAATCACATGTGTGGGATTAATTGAGTGGTAATTAGAAGCAGATGGGTTGTGGCTGGAGGAGGTAGGCATTGGGGCTGTGGCTTTGGGGTATATATCTGTATCTGGCAGGGGTGTTTCTCTCTGCTTCCTGATCTTCATGTGAGCTGCTTCCCTCTGCCACACTCTTCCACCATGATGTCCTGCTTCGCCTCCAGCTCTGTGGAATGGAGCCTGCTGTCTATGGACTGAGACCTCTGAAACTGTGAGCTACCAAATAAACTTTTCGTCCTCTACAATTGTGCTAGTGGGGTATTTCAGTCACAGCAGCAAAAAAGCTGACTAAAACAGATAAATAACTAAGCGAGCCTTAGTCAACCCTCAAAACTGTCGGAAATAGTAAAATGTCTTTAAGTCTTTTATAGCGTCGTTTAAGCCACTACACTTTGGACTGGTTTGTAATGCCACAACAGATAACCAAAACAGACATTAAAATGCCATATCAGGTTACTTATCGTCCATATGGTCCTAGTATTTTTATAGCAAGGAACATATTTTGAGAACTTAATAGTCCTGTCTAAAATATTATTCTCACAGATAAATGATATGTTAGCATGTACAATTTCTGCCATTAACACGAATTCTGGCATTCTGTGATTAACATTTTATCTCAACCATATATTTATATCTTCCATCTGTGTAACTATTGAGAGGAAATGAGAAATGTCTAAAATTTTGGGGGGAGGAGATGGTATATAGCGATAGAATTATGCTAATTGTCCTTCCTAAAATTTTTTTGAAGAAATTATTTAAATGCCAAGAAATAACTCTATTTTTGCCTTTTAAGCCAATGTTCTCCAAAGAAAAAAACAGAGCAGAGACTGACAGAAAATTAAATAATGTATCTTATGACATTTCACTAAAATGTCTCACATTTTGTATTCCTGAATTTGTGTCACTTCTTTATTGATCACTGATGATGCACATATATATAATTTTTATGAGGAAAGGTAATTTGACTAAACTTTGACAAAATCCCCAATTGATTATATAGCAGGTTGTTATCAGTTTCTAAAATTTGTAAATACTAAGATGTACATTTAATCAGCAATTAAGTCCATCTTTCGTTTCCTAAAGTAAGGTGAAGAAAGTCTCACCCTATCTGTAGGTATTCATAATTGTATGAGCCAAGATTCTGCAGAGAAACAGAAGAGAGAGAGAAAGAGAGGAGATTTATTATTATTATGGAGATTGAGAAGGTCCACAACCTGCTGTATGCAAGCTGGAGATCTTCAAAAAAAAAAAAAAAAGTTGTAGAGCATGAAGGACTAGAGCTGGAGAATCAATGGTGTACATTCTGTGTGGATGTGAAGACCTAAGAACCAGAAGCACCATGAACAAAAAAATATCTATGTTCCAACCAGTCAGAGGAAACACATATCCAACCTTCTTCTACCTTTATGTTCTATTCAGGCCCTTAGCAGATTGAATGATGTGCACCCACATTTAAGGAGGGCAATCTGTTTTACTTTGTCCACCAATTCAAATGCTAATTAATTCTGAAAACACCCTCAGAACCTACCCAGAAATAATGTTTAACCAGCTCTCTAGGAATTCTGTGGCCTAGTCAAGTTAACACACAATATCAGCCATCACAATGATCATATGTTCCAGGGATGTATGTTTTATTCTGTGGTTTGTTTTACCTTTGAAAAAAATCTCTATAAATGTGTCTGGGGATTGGTAACATCAGAGTAGAATGAAGGAGCAAAGGACTAGAAAAGATGAGCATAGTAAGGGCTGCTGATTTTGCCCTGAGCCTGACCGTAAATGGCCTGAACTGAGAAATGAGGACCCGACACAGCATGGGGCACTTAGAAAGGAAAGCTGGAAATTTTGTGGTCCAGATGCAGAGGAGGACGGTGGAGGGCAGAAATCTGGCAGGCAGGCAGGGAGTGGGACCATATGTGGGGTCAAGGAAGAAGGGAAGCCATGAATCAAAGACCAAACCAATGCATTCAAGTGTTCGTAAGTAGGTAAATCAGAATAATGAAAGCAGATGGTCAATGCTGGAAACAGTCAGGAGATTAGTGGAAACCAAAAGAAATAAAAATTTTAAAAATAAAATAAATACTGTTAGCAGCTAAGCAGATGCTCTTAGGGACGATCGCCTATGCTTGTGGTGGTGGGGGACTGCTGCTCCTTTAAATGACTGTTCACACTGCTTCAAAGTTTTGTTTCATTTTGTTTGGTTGTTTTCAGCGAAGGCCTTCCAAATAAACTAACAATGAACAGTCAAAATCACTAATTCACCTTGGGTCACTCTTTTCAGGTATCCTAGAGTAAACTTTGTTCATTATAGCATAAATTGTCCTCCCAGGAGGCATTATGGGCTGCCATTTTTGAACATGCGCAGCATGACCTCAAACTGAGCATGTTCAGGAATGTGCCAGCCTCTACATGTGATGATGAGTCTTTTCTATATGAATAGGTATAAGTTTCCCAAAATGTGTAAATTTGCCCATTGTTTTCTTTGTTTGGGGAGACACTGATTTGAGAATTATCTCCAGTGCATGCCCTACTTGATATAATAGATCTCTTTTTCTCCTGGTTCTGCCTATTGACTTTGCACTCAACAAGAGGTGAACCCATTGCATTTGGTTACAAAATCATTAACTAGAGATGATCAAGCAAGAAAGGAGATAGCTCCTCTCCAAAACTTCTTTACCTCTTTTGTTATTTTGGGGCCCTAGCACAAATCTCACACTCAACAAACTTACTTTTATAAAGGGAACAAACTGTGGCTTTGTCTCTCACATATCTTGCCCAGCTTTCATTGTAATAGACACCAAGAATTGGAAAATCTTGTCAGATATGTGTTCTAAAGGCAATAAAGAGCACTGCTGTTGGATGCAGAACTGTCAGAGTCATTTGCTCTCCCTGATCGGTCTTAGCCCAAGAAACTATTCTTTTTCCCTTCTAAAACAAGGAGCAATGATGTTTTGTAGTGGAGATAACAAAAAAAATCATATTTTATATTCCATTCAAAGAGAAAATTAAATCACAAAAGAGAGATATGGCACCATCAGTCAGAAGTGTGATCTAAAATCAAGTCTCAAGACTTACTCCTTTTAATAAGTGAGAAAACTACATTTGCACCAGCTGTGACAGTATCAGTGACTCGACAATAGCAACTGTAGGTGAGGGGGAACTTTCTTAGTCTTTAGTGCATGGCATGGCCGAAAGGCTAGATTCCCCCAAGGAGCTGCACATGTGGAAGAAGAGATTATATATATCAAGTGTCAAGTGTTGAAGTGTGCTTAGAGTGAATTTAGATGGTTACCATGACAACTGCTAGTCAAAGGGAACATTTGCTACTTGTTGGTATGGGTATGGAAATCATCAAACACCATAAGAATAGAGTCATGATGGTCCTATGGCCAAGTGGACCTAAAACACCTCGAGTTCATTTATTCATATCGTGAATCCCACTTATCTTAGTCTTCTAAGAAATGCCGAAAGCAAAGAGCCCAGTGGCAGATGCTATACAAATATCTGTGTGGGCAATTTTATTCCATTCTTCTCTCAACTCTGGGCAAACATGTCAAGTGAGACTTTGCAGAAGTCAGAATAATTAAGAACAAGTGTAACTTTTATTGCAAAATCATCTTTAATTTTTACCTCAAAAGTGTTTTGGCCCACAATTTTGTCATTTCTCTCTAAAAAGAGGCTATGAAAGATGTTTTAGTGCTATTTCCTTGCTTAATAATAAGTAAATGGTTCAAGTTTATTCAGATATTGAAAGAGGTAGCGAAAATAAAAACAGTAAGGGTGTTGTTTAGACTCCTAATAACTGCATTAAAAAACCTTTGAGGGCTGGGGCTGTGGCTCAGCAGTAGTACACTTGCATGGCATGTGTGAGGCACTTGGGTGTGATTCTCAACACCATATATAAATAAATAAAATAAAGGTTTATCAATAACTAAAAAATATTTGAAAAACAAAACCTTTGAGTCCCATTTCAGAAGGAAGAATACATACACAAATATTTTTTCATGATAATGAATTCTGAATGTTATATGTAGAATTATAATCATAAGTGAATTATTACCATTTTCCTCTAAGAATGATACTGCTGTTGGGTTTCAAATATCTAATTACCTTTCTATTATAAGGTACACTTTGGATTTTAGAATTGCCAAACCATTTTATGGTACATTTATGGTACCTCTTCCACATACCCACCCCACACTTTGTGTGTGTACGTGTGTGTGTGTGGTGGTCTTTTAGTAAAATGGTCTTTTATAACCTCTTCTGAGTTGTTCTTGGTTAACTCTGTCTCAACTAGGACTGAGTGGAACAAGAACTAAGAGTGATTTTTGATAGATGGATCCCCATAAACTATAGCAATCTTCATGTCCCCTATCTCATATAATAGTCTCCCTCTCCTTCACTGTGGGATGCTAGGGTATTGCATAGTCTGAGATATATGTAGTAGCCATATGTTCTGTCTTATTTTATAACAAAGAAGCTTGGTTCTAAAGGTATTAAAAGAGGAGTAGAAATCAAAGTGATATCCCAGAAAGGATATTGAGAATTTCTCAGTAGGAAACTGGATGAGAGGGTAGAGTTAAGACTTAGGAGAAGACAGGAAACTGAAATAGAGGCCAAGGTGGACCTTATATGGATTCCATAATCTGATGGCTAGAAGGGAAGAGATGAGGTTAGTCAAAAGGATATTTGGCATGGAGATGGAAGCTGACTGGAAACTCACATGCCCAGGCCAGAGAAGAGGATTATTTGGAATGCTAAGGGCCAAGTCTGGTAGATAGAATCCCTTTAAACAGAAGCCCAAATTAAATGGTTGCAGTCTACACAGAAAAGACTTCTATTTTCCAGTGACTAGAAAAATTGAAACCCCTCTGCATTGGACGGACTAATACTAATCAAGGCAGGACTTTATCTTCATAGGAATGGATTTCTGACAGGGGGCTAAAAGAGCGTGGAAAGACAGATGGATCTCTTAAATTAGTTATCTGAATAATATGAGAGAGCTACAGTTATATGCCCTTCCAGCAATTTGCAAAATTCTTATTGTTCTTTTCTGGTATGAATTATACATTTTAAACAGGTCTCTGTGATGAAGTTCAGTAGAAATCATAGGGAGTGAGATCCAATTACTGTTGGTTGACTATGAAAATTCCAGGTTCTACAATGTTGCTTGAGAATGATCTGTATTATGTATTGACCATAGTAAATTGACAACATCCATGGCATTCATTGTCCAGGTCTTGATTCCTTTTCTCTGATACCTCATTGTTTGCTCATGGTACTATGTTCTACTGTATTTGAAGCTGTAAAAATTTCTATCTCCAATATTTGTACATTGTATCTAGATAAAACCTTTTTGTTTGAACTCTCAAGCTCCTTCATGATCTGACCTCAACCTCCCATCACAATCATCTTCATCATCAACATTGCTAGCCTTTACTTAACATTCATTAGTCACCAGAATCCTTTCTATAGATTATCTCTCTAATCATTATAACAAAGGAAAATTGCATTATTGTATTCATTTTGCCAATGGGGACTTAATAACATTTGAGTTAAAAAAAAATCTTCCCAAACCCTTCACATATAGAGGAGTTGAAATGCAGTCAACTTTGAAACCTAGAGGTCTTATTGGAAATGCATTTAAAAACATGAGGATGAGCTTCGTGATGCATTTATAGAGCCAGCTAATTTTTAAAGCAATAGGAATAAAGAATGGTAATAGAAAATTAATCTTAAAAAATGTGAACAAAGATGCGTGTAAACCTGAGTGTTTTGATACAGAATTATCCTGCACAAAGATAGTGGGAAGGTGGGGTAAAAAAGGACTTACCAAGGTCAGTGGTAAAAAAAAAAAAATGTTATTTTGTACTGTATGTAGTTGTAACTAAAACCCTTAGGATCCCAATAGTTCCTTCATTCCTTTCTCTTTCTTTCTTTCTTTCCTTCCTTCTTTCTTTCTTCCTTCCTTCCTTCCTTCTTTTCTTCATTCCTTTCTCTTTCTTCCTTCCTTCCTTCCTTCCTTCCTTCCTTCTTTCCTTCCTCCCTCCCTCCCTCCCTCTCTCTCTTTCTTTCTTTCTTTCTTTCTTTCAAATCAGGGGTGCTCAAACACTACACCACATCCCCAGCCCTTTTTTATATTTTATTTACTGAGTTTTTTAGGGCCTCACCAAGTTGCTAAGGCTGGCTTTGAACTCATGATCCTCCTGCCTCAGCCTCTGAGCTGCTTGGATTACAGGTGTGTGCCACTGTACCCAGCTGCAAATGGTTTCTGACCATTTGTGATATATATATGACCCTATTCCTTTTGTATGACATTTAAAACAGATTCTTTTCTCTAGTTAATAACAGATGTGTCTAAGAGCGCCTATAATCATACTCTCTCCTCTTCCCACTCTTTGCTGATCCCCTGAGTACACACACACACACACACACATAGGACACTTTGTTTCCTTACTTTTAAAGCATCCAGGCAACAACTTCATTCTCTTGGACTATTCTTGGTTTTCTCCCCCCAGACAGCAAACAGGCAGCCTCTTCGGGCCTTTTCCATTTAGAAATGTGTGTAAAATTCCTTTCCACTTGGTCTTTTCTGAAAGTTGGTTCCTTGGGTACACAGATGCAAGGCCTTTCTTGCCCTTTCTTAGGAATTCCACATTGGGCCTCTTTCACTTGGCTTGCTCTCTGGGCTGCTTCCAGAGTATAAGCATGCAGGGGCCTTTCTTGTCTTTTTCTCTCAGGAATCAAGTTTAGAACTCACTTTCAATAGACCTTTCCTTGGGGCTGATTCTGTGAAATGTACACATGCAGAATACCTTCCACACTTACTCCTTAGGAATATGTTAGGTCCCTTTTCACTTGGATTTTTCCAAGGGTTAAGTGTCCTGAGTGCCTTCCCCAATGTCCACTTACCCAACATAAAATTCCTTTCACTTGGTTTTTCTTTTTCTTTCTTTCTTTCTTTTTTTGTAGTTGTAGATGGACAGAATGCCTTTATTTTATTTGTTTATTTTTATGTGGTGCTGAGGATCAAACCCAGAGCCTTATACATGCTAGGCAAGCGCTCTACCACTGAGCTCCAGCCCCAGCCCTCACTTGGTTTTTCTGGAGTCTGATTCCTGAGTGCAAACATGCAGGTCCCTTCCTGCCTATAATCTTAGCCATCCTGCATTGGATGCCATTTTGCCATTCCTTTTCTAGTCTTTTCTATAATTCCTATGTACACAAACTGGCACTTACTGTTTGATCCTCTTAGGAATCCAGAGTAGGAATTCTTTTTTTCTTAGCCCTCTCTGAGAACTAATTCCTAGAATGTGCCCTAGCAGACCTACCCAAGAACTTCTGTCTTGTGAATCCTGACTAAGACTCCCATTTAATTGGCCTTCATTTGAAATTGGTTCCCTAAGTGCAAATGTACATGACACATTCTGACTTTCTTCTCAAGAATATAGCATAGGACTCTTGTTCACTTGGCCTTCTCTGGAAGTTCATTTGAGATGTGCACACATGTTGCTGAGCCTCATCTCTATGACATGTGTAGAGAAGACACAACCTGGAATATAACCAGTGTTCTTTTGGTTTACAGTAAACTAGAATTGTTTACATAGTAATTCTTGGGGGCTTTTGTCATAGACAGACTCCAGCATCACTTTTTCTTGAATTTGTGGGACTTTTTGGGGACTTTTGTTCAAATCCTTACCAATAAAAGCAGTTTATTTCATCTTTGTTATTTCAATGTAGCATTAATTGCTATCTCATTCTGAAAATTTGAGATTTGGGTCTCCCTTGCTTATTTAAACACCCACCTAATTCCTCTCTCAGTTCTGGGGATATTTTCAAAATGCAAAGCAGAATGTCTGCGATTTAAATTCTAGGACCCAACTTCTAGTTCTATGTTATATATAATGTCTACTAATATCAAAATTCTCAGAGGTCAAAGACAAAAAATGATACATCATAATAAGTCAGTGAAGTCTTAAGCATCTATGGAGTTATGAGCATATGGTTTGGTGCTATGAGGATAGATATTTCATGGCCCAAAGTCAAGGATTTATGACCTGGTCTAGGTTACAGAAAGTGCAACCCAGGATGTGAGCTTCCAAGTTGAGGCTCTGTTGTAAGTTACATCTTCTTCAGGCACAATGAGCCTAAAGAAGATTATCCTGCAATTGCTATGGAGAAATACAAGTAAGAAATTCTGGGGAGGGGCTGGGGCTGGGGCTCAGTGGCAGAGCACTTGCCTAGCATGTGTCAGGCACTGGTTCAATCCTCAGCACCACATAGAAAATAAATTAATAAACAAAGATACTATGTGTTCCTATACAATTAAAAAATATTTTAAAAATATTTTGGCAAGATATATAAATGAAAGTGAACTTCAGCCAGATGTTTCTCAGGATATCATTGGCTCACAACTGTTCGACCACAGGATTGGCAACCTTGCAGGCCCACCAAAACAAAACAAGAAGGGCTGGCCTGAAACAGCACCTCCATCAGGCAGGATACAAACTATGTTATTTGTAAAATCAAACCTTTTTAGTTCAGAGCACTTTTGACTTTTATTTTATTTCCTAGTCTATAATACAGCAAATAAATAGCTTGTCTAGACAGGAAATGGGATCATTATTTTGCTAGCTGATGGCAATGTTCAAGGTCAGTTTCTTTCTGAGTGAAGAAAAGTCAGCTCCTGTAGACATCTGTGTGCTGCTTCAGAGGACTTATTAGCTGTGGAAGATCACAGCCCTGTCAAGTAGACATGCAAACTGTGGATGTGCACAACTATTTCTCTCTGGCAACAAAATGTGGGCATACTCCATAATGATCAATTTTGTTTTTTTTTCTACAACCGACAGCAGTGAAAGTTTTCTAATTATAACAATAACAGAAAAAGACCTCATCATATGCTAGGGGCACAGACAAAGGTCACTGTGGTTATAATAATCAATTCAACACTTCTGTGAGTTTTCCTATCAAAGCTACAAGACTATCCACCCCTCCCCACATAAAGCCCATCACCAGACCATCTCACTACTGGTACATTGCTCAGAGAACACTTGCTGGAATATGGATTTTGTGAAAACTACCTCATGTCTGGAGCTGAAACACAACTAGAAATCAAGTAATTCTGCATCCAGCACTGGAAGCAGGTACCAAGTAACTCACAGTGAAGCCAGAGACAGGTGCCTGTACACAGAAACCTAGGAAGACTTTTTCCAAACATGTATTGCTCTGCCAAAGGCAATTATAAACAGCACCCACAGGCCATCAGACACTAGTTTTGACTCACAAAAGTGTATGGAAATGACAGTTTTCCAATCTTAAACGTAAGTGTTTTGTTTGTTTGTTTGTTTGTTGGCTTTTGTTTTGTAGTGGTGGGGATTGAACCCAAGGCCTTGTGCATGCAAGGCAAGCACTCTACA
The DNA here is from genome assembly GCF_001458135.2 of Marmota marmota marmota. Taxonomy (NCBI): domain Eukaryota; kingdom Metazoa; phylum Chordata; class Mammalia; order Rodentia; family Sciuridae; genus Marmota; species Marmota marmota. Next base: position 24,644,718 of record NW_026000249.1, read on the forward strand.
ATTGAGCTATATCCTCAGCCCTCAAATATAAGTTTTAAGAGGCATTATGTGTTTCTACCTCACCTCAGGGAAATTTAGGTGTCTGCCATGAGAAGAATATGCCCCAGGTAGACACAGCCCCTTCAACCTGTGCCCTAGAACAAGACATATCAGAAGACATGAATTGGGCTCACAGTCTGAAGCAGAACTTCCTCTAACCATACAGAGGCTTTTATTGATTAGTGATCATACTGTTTGCTTCATTATTTTTCATGTTATATATACCATCCATGCTATTTTATGTGTATAATAGATAATGATGGTGATAGTGATAAATGCAAACATTATATATTTCAACAGCTGAGTTATCCATATTTTTTCATCAGTACATATAATGAGGTATTTTAGGCTGACCACTTTGAGAAATCAGTTCTTTAGGGTAAATAGTTGTGTAATCAAAAGAAGTAGAAAGAAATACTCTATTTCTGTGGGCTAGTCTTCATCCAGGAAAGGTTCAAAGTGACTATGGTTGTGCCTGAGTCTAGGAGTAAAAATTTCCAATCCCTTGGATAGGTCTGTTTCAGCTAGTTGTGATTTGAGAGCGCAAAGCTGAAAAACAATGTAAAGGGATTTGTGGCAATGTAAAGTGTTTGGAGAGTGAAAGAATAAGTATGTTTCTGATGCTTGTTTAAGATAAATAGAATATGCCTGTATATGGGGGTTCTTAAGTATATGTAAATATCAATTTGGATGTTTATTGTCTCCTAGCTAGGCCACTGGAATATGGCTGAAATTCTTCACTGGTTCCTCCTTTTAATAGTTTCAGCTAAGTCTGGCTAGGAACTGAAGAGTCAGGATTACAGTCTGAAAATAAATATTTTCCTGGAAAACTTTCAGGAAAAGGAGGAAATTTGATGACCCAATTTTTGCCTACACTGCATTTCTGGGTACTGCTATTTCCCTGAAAGTGCAAGTCAGCCAAACTCTAATTGTATTGTGCTATCTACATTGGAGTCCCAAGGATGACTGGCTCCTACTTCATCCCATAGCATTCCCCTTATTTCAACCAAGTAGTTCAATTTCTCTACTCAAATATTAATTTTCTTAACTCAATAAAGGGACAATTATGGTTCTAAGACTGATTTGGAAAATCTAAGAAATAAGTTACACCCTGGATTTATTCTATAGTTCTCTGACCACACAATACATGTCATATATTTATGTTTGCCTTGCCATTGACTGTCTTCTGAGTGTCCACAAATGTTAGCTTTGCAAACTGCCACCAAATTTGTATAATCTCAGGCACAAAGGTGCAAAGTAATACATGTTAATAAAATATAAGAGGGGGGCTGGGATTATGGCTCAGTGGTAGAGCGCTCACATAGCACGCGCGGGACCCGGGTTCGATCCTCAGCACCACATAAAAATAAAGGCATTGTGTTGTGTCCATCTACACCTAAAAAATAAATATTAAAAAAAATAAAATATAAGAGAATTGCATGGTATAAACTAATATACTGAATTACCCCAAAATCAGTTGGAAAGACTATTATTGATCTACACATGGTATGGCCTTGGTGACCTAGATTACTTGTTTTTGGATAGACACAAAGATACATAGCTAAATCTACTTTAGCATCAACTTTAATATAATGCTGTTGTAAACAAACCAATATCTCTTTCTTTCATTGACATTTAAAATCAAATTAGCAGCTTGGTTTACATAAAGTCTTACTGATTTATTAAAAAGAAAATAATGTGGGCCAGGTGCAGTGGGGCATGCTTGTGATTCCAGTGGCTCAGGAGATTGAAGCAAAAGGAGGACAAGTTCAAAGCCAGCCTCAGCTACTTAGCAAAACACTGTCTCAAAATAAGAAATTGGGCGGTAGCGCGCTTGCCTGGCATGCGCAGGGTGCTGGGTTCAATCCTTAGCACCACATAACAATAAAATAAAGATGTTGTGTCCACCGAAAACTTAAAAATAAATATTAAAAAAAATTTCTCTCTCTCTCTCTCTCTCTCTCTCTCTCTCTCTCTCTCAAAAAAAAATAATAAATCAAAAGGACCGGGGCTGGGATTGTGGCTCTGTGATAGAGCACTCACCTAGCATGAGGTACTCGGTTCGATCCTCAGCACACATAAAAATAAATAAATAAAATAAAGGTATTGTGTCTATCTACAACTAAAAATATATTTTTAAAAAGTTGGAAGATGTGGCTCAGTGGTTGAGTGCCCCTGGGTTCAATCCCTGGTATCAATAATAGTAATAATAATGGTTTGGGAATATTTACCTTTCATTTGCTATTTAGAATTGGGGAAACCAATAGAAATTAAACAGGGAAAGTAGCATGAAGAAAGGGTCTGAAAGCAAGTAAAAGTTAGCCAAAAAAGCTAAGTAGTAAAGGGAAAGTTCAGGTTTTGTGAAATTTAAAGTTTACAGAATTTGTGGGTGCCCTTTAAGAAAAAAATAAGACAGGATTATGAATACAAAGTTAGGCAGGAAGTTGAATATATATCTTAAATGAAAAAAGAAATAATTGTCTACTGTCTTTCAAATTCAGATTGCTTTCTCTGAGAAACTTTAGAAAATTAGCTGGCCATATTCATGTAGATAGGTTTCCTTTTTTACAACCTGACTTCCTCTCCCCACCCAGAATACTCTGTATCTCCCAGAAAATTCTGACATTGTCAAGATCCCATCTAACTGAGGGACCCTGAGGAGCTATAGCACAGATTACTTCAAGATCACGTGTTACAAATTTTCACTGTTCTTGTAAGTTGTGTGTGAATATATACATATATACAGGTATGTTGGACTGCTGTCAGTGACTGATTATTAGTTGTTTAAGATTATCCCAAATTCTGCATTAGTGTTTTCACAACCTCAATAATGTGATATGCTTGGTAGTAATGACAGGAGAGAATGATAGTAGATGTGTGAAAAAGCTAAATTCTTTACTTGTGTCTACATATTTGGTGTTCACAATGAATCTATGAGGAAAATTGTATTATCCCTAGTTTACATATGAAGAAGCTGAGATACAGACAGCATTAACTTATCCAAGGAAATAAGGTATGTATTGGCGTCAGAGACTCTGGGCCTGAAGTACAAAGTCTAGTGCCTCACCAAGCTGCACCAACTCACAATTTATACTCATCAGAGTAGAGATTATTTAATTTTGATATAAATACTCAGCTATATGTAATATGTTAATATATTATTAAGTTTTATATATTAATAATATATGTAATACTCAGCTATAAATGCTTACTCTTTTGTTTTCAGTGAAAGGATAATTATTTTCCTTTCTATTATATTATACTAGTTGTAAGAGCATGTGGCTGGAAGTATATTTTCTTTTTGATCTCTGCTTATATGTTTCTTAGGAAATATTCTACAGCTTGTGTGTTAAGACATGTCTCTATCTTCCTTAGTTTCATTTTGCTTTCCCAGTTAGAGTTTGTGCTTCATTAGGTCAAGAACTTGGTCTTCTGCTTCCCCTTGATCTTGTAGAATCATGGCATAGTGCCAGCCTCAGGGGAAGGGGATAACAAACATTGTTTTTTTCATTGATACTGTTCTTTCTATCCACAGCTACTGCTTACAGTCAGTTACCTGAAATTTACATTGAAAACATCTTTCAAACAAGAGTTATTGGGTGTCTATTGCATGGTAGGGACATAAGAATAATATAAATACAATCCTGCTGCCATTGAAGCTTTCATGGTATAATATAGGAAAAAATATATATAAACAAATAATGTAGAGATGAGATATAGAGCCATTGGGAGGATTTAATAAATGTTTGATGGGTAAATAAATGAGTTTTACAGAAATGAAGTGATCTAATCCTGGTTTGGGTAAGAGATCCCCGATTCATGCATTATTGAAAATGAAATAAACTTTTAGACATTATTTTCTGATCTTCCATTTTATATGTGAGAAACTAGAGCAATTTGGTACCAAGTGGGATTTCCTCTGTTAGTCCAGACTTAACTACAAAGAAAAACAATTGATAAACAATGACAAGAACAAAACCCTAGCAATCCTTTTAATCCCACGAGGGCTTTGTATGAACACCATCTTTTATTGTTGTTCTAATTATTTATATATGACAGCAGAATGCACTTTGACACATCATACATGTATAACTTCTCATTCTTCTGGTTGTACATGATGCAGAGTTACACAGGTCATGTAACCACATATGCACATAGGGAAATAATGTCCAATTCATTCTACTATCATTCTTATCCTCATACCCCCTCCCCTCCTTTCACTCCCCTCTGTCTAATCCAAAGTACCTCTATTCTTCCCTAGCCTCCACCCCCTTATTGTGAATTAGCATCCATATATCAGAAAAAAAACCAAAAAAACATTTGGCCTTTGGGTTTCGGGGATTGGCTTATTTAGCCTAGCATGATATTTTCCACCTCCATCCATTTATTGGCAAATTCCATAATTTCACTCTTCTTTAAGGCTAAGTAATATTCCATTGTGTATACATACCATATTTTCTTTATCCATTCATCTTTCTTTGGGCACCTAGGTTGGTTCCATAACTTGGCTATTGTGAATTGAGCTGATGTAAACATTGATGTGGCTGCATTGCTTTAGTATGCTGATTTTAAGTCCTTTGGGTATATGCTAAGGAGTGAGGTAACTGGATCAAATAGTGGTTCCATCCCTAGTTTTCTGAGGAATCTCCACACTGCTTTCCATAATTGTTGCACCAATTTGAAATCCCACTAGCAATGTACAAGTGTACCTTTTTCTTCACATCCTTTCCAACATTTATTGTTGCTTATAGTCTGGACAATTGCCATTCTGACTGGAGTGAGATAAAATCTTAGAGTAGTTTCGATTTGCATTTCTCTAATTGCTAGAGAAATTGAACATTTTTTCATATATTTGATGATAAATTATATATCTTCTTCTGTGAAATGTCTGTTTAATACTTTAGCCCATTTATTGATTGGGTTATTTGTTTTTTTGGAGTTTTTTTACATTCTTTATATATCTTGGAGATTAGTGCACTAACTGATGTGCATGTGGTAAAGATTTTCTCCTGTTCTTAGGCTCTCTCTACACATTATTTTTTCCTTTGCTGAAAAGAAGTGTTTTAGTTTGAGTCCATCCCATTTATTGATTCTGGAATTTATTTCTTGTGCTTTTGGAGTCACGTTAAGGAAGTCGGGTTCTAAGCCAACATGACAAAGATTTGGGCTTAATTTTTCTTCTTTTAGGCCCAGGGTCTCTGGTCTAATTCCTAGGTCTTTGATCCACATCCCAGCTTCCTTTTGGTCATATGGTGTATGAATTCCCTAACAAAGGGACCTACCTTTATTCTTAGTTGTATCTTCCCATTACCTTTTTGCCCCACATCAAAAAGAACAGAATGTAGAAGAATACCTGCTGCCCAAGTGAGCCACAGTAAATGTCATGTTTAATAGAATGAATAATTAAAATGGCTTATCTTCTTGCCCTCACTTCATGTCAATATAAACAGCTTTTTGTGTGTATGTGTGTGTGTGTGTTGCTGGGGATTGGAGATTGGGGATTGAACCCAGGGCCTTTTGCATGCAAGGCAAGCACTCTATCAACTGGGCTACATCCCCAGCCCATAAACAGCTTTTTTGTCACTTGCTCTTGCTGGTAGTTCTGACTTGTTTTGAAATCAATGCATTTGTTTATTTTCTCCTTTATGAAAGAAGGATTAAAATCCCTAGTTGTACAAACAATATAAATAAAATGATATTAAGAAGAAGAAACATTACATTTGGGAAAAATGGATTAGACAACCATTTTCAGGGACCTGTGTTTCCAGTGACATCTCCAAAAAGATAACTTCCTGTCCAGCACAGCACAACAATAATTGGGAGCAAAGTGTGTTACAGACCAAGGGAGTCAAGGAAATGAATAACATAAAGACCGATTCTCCAAAGCAAAGACTTTTTCTGAGAATAATAGGAAATTGCAATCTGGGACAAGCCTACCATGGCAGACCACAGATGCTTTCAAAGGGGTTGGGAGAAAGGAGAACCTTTGAAAAAATAAGGCATCCAGGTAAGCTATCTGGAAACAAAGAATATTGGTTACAAAGGCTTGTTGCAAAAGTTGTCATGAGCTCATTGTGGATACAGCCATTATTAGGCAAGTGTCCTTATCCAAGCAGTTATCTGGAGTACTGACATTTTGAGGAATTATTTGGATAGTTCCTATCTCATAGGCATGTGGTGCAAGAACCCCTCCTCTAAGAGCATCTCTTCCACGGCCTCTGCCTCCATTATTTTTAGGGTTTGATATTAATGACTCCATTTTGATACTGATAACTTTCATAATATGTCAACAAAAGTTTTAAGAGGGAGGGAAGGAAGGAAGGGCAGAAATTATATATAATAATTGTTGCCAGGCATGTTGCACACCTGTAATCCCAGCAACTTGGGAGGCTGAAGCAGGAAGATGGCCAACCTCAGCAACTTAGTGAGGCTCTAAGCAACTTAGGTAAACCCTGTCTCAAAATAAAAAATAAAAATAACCGTAATGTAGTTCAGTGATAAAGTGCCCCTGGGTCCAATCCCTGGTACAAAAAAAGAAAAGAATCATTTACAAATATATGAAGGTTGGGAGGCCTGTCTTTGTAAATTTAATAACAACTTTCTTTTGGTTGGTTGATTGAGGATAATTTTGATAGTGAGATGTTTATTTCCAGGATCAGGATTTCTAAATACATCAAGGAGGTCCAGCTGGTAGCTGGGATAAAGCATGAATGTCAGGAGCCCCAAGGAGCTGCTAAGGAAGGACCTGTCCTTTGCAAACTTTAGAAAAGGGAGAAAATGCTCACTGTCAGCATTCCCTGTTGGTCATTTACAGAGTATGTCTGCCAAGTCAGAATGCTGACATAAAACCCAAATAATGAACAACATCCAATTCTTTCAAAGAATGTGGATTTATTCACAAAGGCATCTACTAGTAGATTCTTTTCAGTTCTAGGAGCCAAATTATTCACTTCTTATCTCCTGAAGGTAACTGAGGAGAGCTTCAAGTGGGGAAGATTGAAAAAAAAAAAAAAGCCAAATGGAGGCTTCTTGGAAAAGCTCTTTGATACAACTAATTGTGATGCTCTGCTGGATAATTTGCTTGCTTCAAGTGCATGATTAATGGAATTATTATTCATAATTAGGAAATGCCCAGAGAGCAAAAAAACATAAACAATATTCTGACTGCCTGTCAGTAATTATCAAGCTCACATTAATAATGCCCAGGAAATAAAAAGGTTCTGGCATTTTCTTTTAATTTTATTTAGGAATGCCATTTCCTAACAGCAATTGAGTGCCGTGGGCAGGGTAGAGCCTGTGGATTATATCTACTTGAAGTGCTATTTCTCATGGCATCCCGTGCAGAGTACACAGAGGAGGCCAGTCAGATGTCATTGCTTAATTAATTAGGGCTTTTCTATGAGGATCCTTTGTAAATGATATCTTCCCCTTCCCTATCTCTACCTGAAATCACATGCACTACACCATAGGGGAGCCATTCTTCTCTGCCACCGAGGAATAATTTCATAGAGGAAACAAAATTGTAGAAATGGAATAGAATGGCATTAATGGCTTGAAGAATCAAACTTGGGGACTTCTTAAATTCCCTTGAAAGGATATCTAATTAGTTTCATCTTCTCTGAGAAGTCACAATGCCCAAAGCACCAAGTGAAAGGTAACATTTAGGCAATAGGGAAGTAAGACAAGGAAGGGAGGAGGCCATGGTGGCTATGTTAATCAGGTAGTCACTACTGAGGGCAATTAGTGCTCAATCCCACCAGGGACCTATGGCCTAGCTGTCATTGGTTGACCATTGCTTCTTGAGGTTACTAACCTCTTGGGGTGTTTTGTCCTGCCCCTTATAGACTCTAAGTTAGCTTCCAACAAAGCCCTGTCAGAGTAGGGAGTGTGCAGTAAGCTGACTTTAGCATATTGAGATAAATGATGAGTGAAGGGGTAGGTTACTGTTTTACTCAGCTTTTTGATCACTGTGATCAAAAGACATGACAAGAACAATAAAAAGAGGAAAAGTTTATTTGGGGACTCATGGTTCTAGAGGTCTCAGTTCATAGACATCCAGCTCTATTCCTCAGAGTCTGAGGCCAGGCAGAACATCATTGTGGAAGAGTGTGGCAGAGGGAAGCTGCTCACCAGGAAGGCTGGGAGGATAGGGGGAGAGGGAGAGGGAGAGGGAGAGCTCAGCTCAACAAGGACAAAATATATACTCAAAAGGCACACCCCTAGGGACCCACCTCCTCTAGCCACACCCTACCAGCCTTCAGTTACCACTCAATTAATCCCTATCAGGGGATTAATTCACTGATTGTGTTAAGACTACCATAACCTAAATTCTCAGGCACTGTCTTATACATACTACTTTTGAGGGATACCATATATTTAAACCATAACAGGTACCAAGATTATTAGTTAAGGGGCTCAAACCAAAGATGAAAAACTTCTAATCCCTACCTAGAACAATCTAGACCACTGATTCAGAAATCTTTTTTTTAATTCTTGTTTTTAGTTGTTGATGGATCTTTGTTTTATTTATTTATATGTGTTGCTGAGAATCAAACCCAGTGCCTCACACATGCTAGGCAAGCGCTCTACCACTGAGCTACAACCCCAGCCCCTGATTCAGAAATCTTTAATAGCTCCTCTTAGAAGGCCACTAAGCAAGCCAATACAGTTTCCCTGGGATTATCATATGGAATAGAGTTGGAGGCCAGATACAACATTTTGCAGAATATACTAGTATTTCTACACTGTATGACAGACACCTATTTAGGAAATTTGCTGCTCATTAAGTTTCCCACTAATATCTCTTGGGCTCATTGGGAAATTTTCAGTGTGTGGCAATTTCTGAGCTGCATGCTTAGTGCATGGTAGAAGGTTATTGTTCTATGTCATGGTCCACTGCTTAACACAATATGCCAACAGCCAGAGGGATGGTTTTCTTCCCCACTGAGTCTCTCAGATGAGATACTTTCCCAACATTATCATTATTGTCTCTGTAACTTGATTTTCTATCAGAGTTAGATCTTTGGAGAAAAATAGATTTTAGCTTTTCCCCAAGAAATGAATCTCAGTGGTGATATTAACAAGTTCAACTCAGATAAAACACTTTATTCTTATTGCTGCAAATATGTATCATTTGCATTATCTATAAACTTATTTTTCTCTGTAGTTTGAGAACATAGTTTTGCAATGACATACAGTTTTGCAACAGATTTGCTAATATTTCAGTTACTAAAACATGAGTTTTATTTTAGCATTGTTTTATGAATGAAAAACAGTTAATTATGTCATGACAGGGGTATAGATCTTCCTTTATCATTTGAGATCTTATAAAAGCTAAACTCTGGCAGGGATTTCTTTTTCTGATTTGTGATTTTTGAAATTTTTGTGGGGGCAATGCTGGGGATCCAACTCTGGGTTTCACACATGCTGGGCAAGTACTCTACCACTAGGCTACATCCCCAGCCCTAATTTTAAAACTTTTTTTTTTTTTTTTTTGGTACTGGAGATTGAACTCAGAGTACTTTACCACTGAGCCATATTCCCATCCCTTTTTATTTTTGCTTTGAGATAGGGTCATAAAAGTTGCTTAGAGCCTCACTAAGTTGCTGAAGCTGGCCTTGAATTTGTGATCCTCCTGCCCCAGCCTCCCAAGTGGCTAGGATTACAGGAGTAAGTCACCGTGCCTGGCTGAAACTTTTTAATTGTACCTAGTATGTTCTATGAAAATGAAAATGAAATGTTTCCCACTGTTTTCATCCTGAAAGGATTTCCAAAGAATAAGGACATTTTATTGCTTCAGTGCTATGTAGTTAACAACTTCAGATAACAAAACTAAGACATAAAAACATAAACTCAATTGTTCTAGGTCACAAAGTTTTCTTATCTGTAAAAAGAGAGTGATAATGGAACTTACTTTGTAAATTTATTATGATCTTAAATGAGTAAACACTGTAAACACTCTATGAAGCGCTGATAGAGTAAGATCTATACAATTGCTTTTCCAAATGAAATAGATAATTAGACCAGCTTTCTTCCTCGTCCTTATTTACAATTTTTTTTTTTTGCTCTTACTCAAATTAGACACAAAAAGAAACTACCAATTCTTCCACAAAGATGCAAGATCATTCATTTTTATATAGTTGTGTGCTTTATGACATCATTGAAACCTTCCTTGGCAACAATATGAAGGTATTGAATAGTATGTTAAATTGAAAGGTGAATATTGTCCTTAACCAAGTAGCTGGATTTATGAAATGGAGCCTTCAGATTTGATTTATTTTCTCTGCTTTTAAATGCAGCCAGGTGCCTTAATGGAAAGAATACCTTAGGCTAGTCCCATTTAGTCATCAGTTGGCTTTGGTATATCAAGAATTCTCTCTTACTCTCAATATCTGTAGACCTTGAAAAACTCTGTGAGTACCTGTAAAAAGGACTTAGATCCCTCAAAAATAAAGTTCTGATTTACTCTCCCATTCAAACAAGAGGCTAAGTGCTTGTTCATGATGATGAAAATCTGGAGTTCTGATAAAACAGAAGGTGGTGAATATATTCCACCTTCAAAGTCAGGTAAAACAGCAGTCATAAAATTATTTAGAACTTCATAAGAGGTTACAATTGTCAAGGATTGGATTGTCAAGGATTAATGCTTTTACAGGGCTGGGGCCTTCTGGGAAACTGAAGTGCATGACTCCCCATATTCCCATGCCACACCCTTCATCCCAATTCTTGCAATGAGGTCAGCAAGATTTTAGGCCTGTTACTCAGAATTACAGGTATGAGTTTACTAGAAAGGATAGGAAATGGGAAAGGGGATATTCTCACAGGAAAGAGTGGATCTTCTCATAGAGGAGGGGGATGGTGTGTCCCTCCTGCCTTCTAGTTTAATTGGGAGTCCCAGGGAAATTTCCAGAATCCTCCCCAAGTCTACCTTCTGACTTTTGACTGAAAGCATAGGAATTGCATGGACTGCCGCCAAGAGAGAATGGTATGGTGCTCAGAGTTAACGTTTAAGGAAATTGAGTTCCTCTGTTTTTGTCTCAGTTTTTTGCCCCCCTTAATCAGTTCATTACCCTTTGAGTCACCCCCACCAAGTTTTCTTTGTGAGGGTTTTGATGTTTTAGTATCAGGGTTTTTTTGGGGGGGAAATAGTTTTGATGATAAGGAAGGGCCACCTGATAGTGTGTGACATTATTTCCAAGCAAGTTTTTCTTAAGGAGAAACTATGGCTAGGGGAGGTTTTAACATAACAAGTCTGCATCTTCCAGGTGCTTGATTATCTGTCAGATGAGGCTCCCTGTGGTTTTCTGTTGCCCTTCACTGTCCTTCCCTGCTCATCCATTCATGGCTGACTAGCTACTAAACAATGCTATGCAAATTGTGCAAGTAGATTAGAAAGGTACAATTGACTAACCAAGTTTATGTACTTCTCCAGACTCTCTTGGACCTAGATGCCTCCACTACCACCTTAATAAGATGCTTTCATGGAAATATTTCCTAACACAGCCTCCCAGGGTGACCCCAGGCCTGCATGAGGACTCAGAGAAGGAACCCCCACAGCTCAGACATCAAAGTCCTATAATCTATGGAAGCTATTGTTACTCACACCCCTTCCTCATTTGGATGATGTCCTGCATCATTAATAGGGGAGTCTGACTTTCCTAGTGGTTGCCTAGAGAAGCTCAGTAACACAACCTGAAGATTTCAGATGTTAATATTCTGTGGGGCAAGCTTGGACTAGAATGATACAATAAGCAAGAAGGTTCAATTTGATAAATCTTGCTCATTTTCTTCTTCTACAGACTCTTTTGAGGTGCAGTATCCTCATATAATTCTCAGGTGTTGGTCCATGTGATCAATCAAATAGCTAACTTTTCTTATGAAGCTGTGTTCAGTGTGATAATACAGCGTGTTGCACATTTTCTTTTGTATCTGTTTTCTTTTTTGTCTCAATTCCTCCCCTCTCTCACCTCTTCCATGATATTTCACACTTCCCTCCACTTCACTCTCAATGAAATATGAGAATTTAAGCTTTGCTGCAAATTAGCTGTTTTCTAAGGAATCTGGACTAAGGTAAAGGTATTCTTTGTGCATGCATAAATTTAGGTTGTCTGTACAAGGAAATCCTGGGAAGATATGGAAAGCTTCTTGTCAGAAAAAGGAACAAGAAGTCAATAATATGAAAAATCACAGGAAGAAAGGAGGTGGTGCAAGATGCATGAAGTAGAAGATAAAGAAAACAAATACGGGTGGAAAGAAGTGGGAAAATTACTCACCAGATTTGAGCATTAAACTTCCCTTGAGATATTTCTTAAGAGAAAGGAAAGGTAATAAATTTTGAATATAAAGTGGAGAGTATTGTTGATAGAAAAAGAGATATAAAGTCCCAGAAGGAGCCAGGCTATCAGGAATCTCTCTTCCTTTCTGCCATAGTAATTTTTTAAAAGAATTCTATGTAGATGTTTATGTCAAAAACAACATATTATAAGTTGAGATAAAACAAAAGCTGAAGCATGACTTTGCCTATTTACTTGAAAAGTGAATGAGAAGAAAAAAACTGAGGTCAAAGAATATTCAAAATATCCCTTTAAGGGTTTTCTTTTCAAGTTTATTTGAATTTTGGCTTAGAGACAGTAACAAGTTTAAAAGTTCTCTGGAGCCAAAGCACAAGTATAAATGCCTATATCTTCTATATCACTGATTCTCAAACATTATTATGAATCGGAATTAAGAGTTTATTAAAACCTAGCTTGCTGGACTCTGCATCCAACAGTTTCTAATTTAGTACTTAGAGGCAGTACTGAAAATCCAAAATTAAAAAAAAAAAAAAAATTCCAGAAGATTCTGATGTTGCCAATCTGGGGACCAAATATTGGAAGAGTGATACTATGTTTGAGTCAAAAGATATATAATTTTAAAATTTATGATTATAAGAAATTCTGTCACTGAATATCCTACAGAGACTGTTAGAAGAACAAATTTGAAATTTAGAGCCAGGACTGTCTTAGGAAGATTTAAGTTGCACTGCTAAAAATCATTTTCCCACTTAGTTTCTTGAACATTTGAAAGTTAATTTTTAAAATAGGTGTTTCATAAATAGCTAGCGGTAGCGTTATTGTGCTGTAAGTAAGTGGTTCCATCTGGTAGCAGTTTTTCTGCTGCATAAGCATAAATTAAGCCTTTCTGGAGAACAATCTGGATGGGTTAGCTGAGTTATCTTTTGCCTTCCTTCTGTTCCATAGAAGAAAAAAAATACTGAAGCATATATGTATCTCTCACCCCAACCCTTAAGACAAATGTGAGCCCTCAAGCATTTCTCTGAATATCTGCTGTTAGAAGTCAATGAGACATTGAAAAATTGCTGTTTGGATTATCCAATCAAAGTAAGAGTAGCCATATGATAGGGTAGAGCTTGTCTTAAAATATAGGCTATATAGGTTATGAGATGAATAGCTCTGTTTCTCCATAACTCAAGAGAGTTTGGTAAAAAGGGATTAGACCAGTGGCTTATATCTTGGCTGTATATTACAGCTTACAAAAACTCAAAAATCCTGGCCTCAGTTCAGATTCATTAAATCAATCTGAGGGTGAGACTTAGGCATCAGTTTGTTTTTTTTTTTTTTTTTTTTTAAGCTCTGAGCAGACAGATTGAGAAGCAGTGGTCTAAATAGAAAACAAGTCATTTTTCCCACAGAAAGCATTATAAAGTCTGTTTCTAGCAGCAACAGACTGCTATTTTGCATGAAGGAAAGCAATCTTTGACTCTTCCCTGAAATAAAATGTGTGTTTTCTTAAATTGAGGCATTTTCACTAAATTTATTGAGACTTGAAAAATGTTGAAAATCCATTTTCATTTTCATAATGACATTAGTCGTAGAATATAATCAAAGACTGAATTGAGGCAAATTATATTCCATTCTGGTATAATTATGTCAAAATGAACCCCAATATTATGTATAACTAATGCACTAATAAAATAACTAAAAAGACAATAGAGCATCTATCCATTAATTCTAAAACAGAAAATTCATATGCAGGCTTTTATATTTAAAAGCTAGTAACCATACAGACTGGAAAGTTACATTTGAGAATTTGGAATTTGGAAATGGTAAGAGGCTTCATATTCAGGCTTACAGAAATTCCTAGGGGTTGAAGAATAAAAGAAGCAATGGAATAAAAGGACAAATCAGTGGAGACTTGGAGGAGCAGGAAGGTCCTTGAACAGAGTATCCAGTAAGAAGGGAATGACAGTGTAGCAAATCACCACAATACTTGAACATTGTATAATTACACAGAAATCCTGTTAAAGTTGAATCATCAGCATGTAACCATCCAACCTCTGTTTTCAAGACACCTTGAATTGCCTGGACCAGTCACTGAGCGAACATTTGAGGAAGGCTCCCTTTCACAGTGGCCATCATTTTGCAAGCGGACAGTTAGATGAGAATAGTGGGAACATGAAGTTAAGAGAATAATTCTATAAAATGGGCCCACTATGCTGACCCCTCACATGCTTTCTTTGCCAAAAAGTAATCTGCCTGCAGCCCCGCCTTGCCTAGGTCAGGCAATTGGTGTAGGTAATTGTTATGGTTTGGATGTGAGGTGTACAAATTATATTCCATGGCTGGTATAATTAATAATATAAGAAGGTTTGGAGGAGAAATGATGGGGTTGTGAGAGTCTTAACCTAATCAGTTAATTGATCCCTGGTGGGATTAACTGAGTGGTCATTGAAAGCAGGTGGGGTGTGGCTGGAGCAAGTGGTTAATTGGGGGGCGGGGCCATGGGGTATATAGTTTGTATCTGGAGCGGGAGTCTCTCTGCTTGATGTGGCTGCTTCCCTCCTCCACCCTCTCCTGCTATGATGCTCAGCCCCACCTCAAGCCTCAAGGAATGGACCTGGCCTTCTATGAACTAAGATCTCTGAAAACGTGAGCCCTCAAACTTTTCCTCTTCTACGGTTGTTCTGGTCAGATCTTTTAGTCACAGCAGCACAATAGCTGATTAAATGGATGATGGGGGTTGAGAGAGGATGATGACTGGTTATCACTGGTTATCAAACAAAGGAAACTGGGTTGTTAACCTCTGCAATTGTGCTCCTGGGCTAACAGTTAACCTTTGTGTCCCTGCTCTTAGGCACATACACAGAGAAAAAAATAAAAGCTGGGGCTGGGGCTCAGTAGCAGAGTGCTCGCCTAGCATGTGCAAGGCCCTGGGTTCAATACTCAGAACCACATAAAAATAGATGAAACAACGGTATTGTGTCCAACTACAACTAAAAAATAAATATAAAAAAGAGAAGTCAATAATTAAGAGAGGGTCTCTGAGGTCTATAAAAAAGCAAGACATACCCCCTTCCATGGACACCCGGCTCTGGGGACTCATCTCTTCAGAAAAGTCTCTCTCTGTCCTTTTCTTAAATAAAACTTGCTTTCTGTGCTTGCCTCAATGTTTCTTAGGTGCTTAATCTTCAACATTGGGGAACAAGGACCTGTTCCTGATCTCTAAGACCAGTCTCAATTTCAATTTTACCCAGACTCTCAAGCAAACATGATGTATGTTCATGTCCTTAGCCATCTTGTGGTCTACATCCAAATTCTTTGCTATAGATATTTCCATACACCCATTGAAACTTCTCAGAAATCTATTGGCCTATAAATATAAAATGTGTTACTCTTAAGTGAAAATTGTAGTGATGAAAGACAGAACTCGGCACCTATACTTCAAACCACCTATGAAGTATAAAGGCAGCCAGAGAGTCCTCTGAAACCAGGCAAAAGCAAGGTACTATCCTTCTTATTTATCATTTGCAATCCCTCCACCTTCCGAAGAGAGATCTCAGATGAATCATTGGTTAGATGGCATAGAGGAGATTTCCTTAGTAAAAGGATACATATTCAAATTCTTAGTTTAAGTCATAATGAAGGCCCTCTCCTAAAAGGTGGGTGGCTATAGAGCAAGATCAGTGTTGGGAGATCCAGGATGGGGACATGGCTGGGACCAGTAAGGCTGGTGCGACTAACTATTAGACACTATGGTATCCTGTTGTTGGTAGTGTGTCTGGTTTCCAGAAAGAAATAACAGAAATAAAGATGTCTAACTTTATAGAGTTTGCAATTTCATGGTGTCTGACCATTTTAGGCAGCATTGTGACCTCCCCTCTTTTTTTCAATAGCAAATTATGATTTTTATAAAAAGGATTTCATCAGTCATTAATAGTTGATGGATATTGAATCTAAAAATATTGACACTATTTCCATTTTGATGACTATCCTAAAATTACAAAATGAAAGCTTCATCTGTTTTAAAACAATTGAAGTTGCCAGTTGCCAGTATGGATTACAAATTAATTTTAAGAGAAGAAATTTCACAAATCACATCCCCTAGAAAGTTGTATGCTTTACTTTAAAACAAAGAGATGGGGGATATTAGTGTTATGTAAAGAAGACCCATATCTCCAAGATTTTGTGCAGAAAAAAATGACAAATAACACAAATAGAAAAGAGTAAAACCAAAAGAATAGTATAAGTTTAGCTAAGACTAATAAATGGAGACTTGAGAAAGAAACATATTGGAAAAAAATCACATCTGAATTATATTTGCAGGAAGTAGAATAAGAAAAAGTTATGGGCTCATGTTATAATAGACTTTGGGAAAATATCTTCATCTCATGTTACTTATGTTTTCTCCCATCAAGTGACATGATTTTTAAAAACAAAATTTAAAACAAGTTTATGTTTTTAAGGATAATTCCAGGCCATAAGTTGGTGAAATGTTTCAAGGAGAACAGTTCCTAGTTGGGAGTTATGTTTTTAGAGTGCTTATCATTATTTTCAGATATAATCTCTTTTTAGCGCATTTTAATTATGCAGAATAATAGGTTTCATTGTGGCATATATGTAATTCAAATAACATACTTTCATCATCTCCACCCCCCATTGCACTTCCTTTCCTTTCATCAATCCTTTTCTCTAATAGTCTCCCTATTACTTTCATATCCTCTTTTTCCCCCTAGTTTCCATCCATCTGAGGAAAAACATACTTGTCTTTTTGAATCTCACTTACTTTGCTTACTATTATGATCTCCAGTTCCATCCATTTTTTCCTGCAAATGACCCGACTGCATTTTTTTACACCTGAACAATACTCCATTTTGGACATGTACCACATTTTCTTTATCCATTCACTCATTGACTGGCACCTAGGCTGGTTCCATGACTTGGTTGTTGTGAATTATGCTGGGATAGATACAAGTATGGAAGTATATCTATAGTGTGCTGATTTTAATCCCTTTGGGTACACATTCAGGAGTGGTATATCTGGATAATATGGTAGTTCTATTTTTAGTTTTTAAAGGGTCCTCCATACTGATTTCCATAGTGGCTGTACTAATATACATTCCTACAAACAGTGTAGTTCCTTTTCCCCCTGGCATCCTCACCAGCATTTATTATTATTATTATTATTGTTGTTGTTATTATTATTATTATTATTATATTTGTATTCTTGATGATGGCCATTCTGACTGAAGTGAGATGCATTCTTAGTGTGGTTTGATTTGCCTTTCTCTGATGTCTAAAAATGTTGAATTTATTTTCATATAAATATTGTGCTGCTTTTGAAATGCTTTTCCACAAGAAACCTTTATGGCTCCTTGCTTTCTTCCTTCATGTGTTTATTCAAAATCCCATTTCAGTGAGAACTTTCCTGGTCTCTAAACTAAAATTCAGCTCACTGTACTAAAACTTTATACTTCCCTCTTTTATTTTTTTCTGTTTAACTCTTAAATCATTGCCTAATACACATATATATATATATATTACTTTTTAATCTTAATTGCGTGTCTACTCCACCAACATGTAAGCACCATAAACTTTATGTGTTTGTTCTTTGCTGCATTCCCAATGATAAGAATCATGCTTGGCAACGAGTTAGCAACCAGTGCATATTTGTCAAGGGAATGGAAGAAAGGGTAAAATTCTGTAATGGAACCAGCCATATCTTTAAGCACTCCCTTGGAGTCTGGCAAAGCGCTAAGCACTTTGCATGCTAACCTATCCATAATTCCCTGTAACAGCTTTCCCTGCAGGGATTATCTCCATGTAACAAGTTAGGAGATTCAGGCTCAGAAGTCACATAATTTGTCCAAGATCCCACACCAACACTAGTCCAAGATAATGTTCATGAATCTAAAGCTCCACTATTGCCCAACTCACTAAATACAAGGCACATCCCACCTTATCCATTGTCCTCAACATAATCAAAGGGGTAAGACATAAGTCTCTTAGGGTGAACTGGTTAGTTGACTGACTATTAAAAGTGGAAGGACTGAATGCATTTTTTAGCAAGAATTTGGTAGATTTTACTTGGCACTACATCTTAAGGAGGTCAGGACCTCTGAGTTGTCATGGCGACAGAGAGCAGCTGCTCAGAAACTCATTTCCTGTGGAGTGATAATCCCTTCTTTCCAGTTTTAGCTGAGAACACATCTGGTAATTTGTTATGATATATTTGTCACCAGTATTACTGGTTCTATTTAGACCTATGTCTGACTTTTTCTTTTCTTTTCATTTTAAAAGTTAGTTTTATCTTTTCCAAAATTTCTGTGCTATGGTTAACTAATTCATAAGAACCCAGTACAACATAACATCATTATCATGGTTCTTTTTTATTATTGAGCTATAATTCACACCTAATGAAATTCATCATTTTAAAGAATACAATTTATTGGACTTTAGTAGAAAGTATGTATATAAGGTTTTGAAATCAAAACCAGTATCTGATTGCAGAACATTGGGTATAGTGAAACTATGCTCTTTAGCAACCATTCCCCATTCTTTACTTACCCTGCCCCTGCCATGGTGAATCTAGTTTCTGTGTCCACATATTTTTCTATTCTAGACATTTGTTATAAATGGAATCATATAGCATGTTTTATTTTGTGACTGACTTCTTTCACTTAGCATAATGTTTTCAAGGTTAATTCAGTTATTAGTATTTTATTCCTTTTAATTAACAAGTGATAACAACAACAACAACAAAAGAGGATTTATCAGGGATAACCCAGGAGTGCTTAACCACTGTGCCACATCCCAGCCCTTTTTTTGTATTTAGAGACAGAGTCTCACTGAGTTGCTAAATGCCTTGCTAATCTACTAAGGCTGGCTTTGAACTCGCGATCCTCCTGCCTCAGCCTCCCAAGTTGCTGGGATGACAGGCATGTGCCACCACACCCGGGCTCAAATGATATATCTTTATAATGGATATACCACATTTTATTTAGTCATTCATCAGTTGATGGACATTTTGAGTTGTTATTCATTCTGATGTTTATTTTTTGAGAAAAAAATTCCGACTCCATCATCTACTAGCACTTTGGCCCTGGAAAAATTTCTTAACATTTTTGAGAAAATAAACCTCTTCAACTCTCAATGATGCTAATAATTCTTATTTCATAATTTCTTGTTTTTATTTTTGAGGATTAAATAATATAAAATATGCTAAGACTCTGGTGCTCTTTCTATAGAGTCCCTTATTTTTCTATATGTTATTCCCTTCCCTGCCACTGCACAGATACCACCATCCCTAGTTAGCACACTTAAAGGTACATTTAAAATTTTTAAATTTTAGAAATAACATATAACCAATATATAAAGGTTGAAACTCTCCCCGTGGTTTTGGCTTACCGAAATGCCAATTTCTAAAGGTTTTGTCTCAGAGCAATATATCACTTAAAGCTCATAGGCCAAACTTGCCTACATTGGATTCAGAATCCCCATTCCCTGGATTTATTTGGATACACAAATATCTCATGCCTCTGCTCTGTATTTAACCTCCTCAAAAACTCTGAAAATGTTATACTAGGGCAGTCCTTTACTAGCTAGTTGAGTTTCAATGTTTTTGTATCCTCATCTATAAAGTGCAAATGATCATAAACATAAATAAGCTCATATTTTTTATTTTTATCTTTGGTACTGAGCATTGAAGCAATTCTTAGTTACCTACTTAGAATATATTCCCATATTTCTAATTTATGTATCAAAATGTAGGTATATTTTAAGTATTTTGTTATACATCATTAAATTGTCTTTCAGAGAGTTTGCATCAACAATGAGCAAATGAGAAATTTCAGCATAAACAAAATATTGGATAATTTTATAAGCAAAAATTATCTGATAAATGTATATATTTTGGAGTATAAAATATCAATTAAAATAAAATTAAATAATATCTAATTGTTGTATTATTCTGTGGTGCTTTATAACTAAATTTGAACTTTCCCCTGTTTTCTAAGAGTATTAGAGATTATGTATTAGAGATTAAGGTTTTTGATCCATTTTGAGTTGATTTTTATGAATAGTTTAAAGGAAGGGTACAACTGCATTTTTTTTTTTTTTGCATGTGAGTATTCAATTTTTTTCCAGAATCATTTTCTTAAAAGACTACATTTTCTTACTTATTGATCTTGGAACTTTTGTCAAAGTTCATTTGGCCATATATAAGAGGATCTATTTTGGATGCTTTATTATTTTCCATTGGTCTATATCACCTGTCTGTATGCCAATACCACACTGTATTGATTACTGTTGATTACTGTAGCTTTGTAGTAAGTTTTTGTTTTCTTGGTACTAGGGATTTAACCCTGGGATGCTTTACCACTGAGCTACATCTGCAGCCCTTTTTTAAAAAAAAAAAATTTATTTGTACTAATTAGTTATATATGACAGTAGAATGCATGTTGACACATCATACATAAATGGAGTATTACTTCTAATTTGTCTGGTTGTATATGATGTAAAGTTACACAAGTCACATAATCATATATGTACATAGGGTAATAATGTCCAATTCATTCTATTATTGTTCCTACACCCATATTCCCTCCCCTCCTTTCACTCCCCTTGTCTAATCCAAAGTACCTCTATTCTTCCCTAGCATAACCCCTCCCCCTCACTTATTGAGAGTTAGCATCCACATATCAGATAAAACATTTGGCCTTTGGTTCTTTGGGGTTGGCTTATTTTGCTTAGCATAATATTCTCCAATCCATCCATTTACCTGAAAATGCCATAATTTCATTCTTCTTTAAGGCGTCTGAAGCCCTTTTTAATTTTTATTTGAGAAAAGATCTCACTAAGTTGCTTACGGCCTCACTAAATTGCTGAGGCTGGCCTTGAACTTGTGATCCTCTGTCTTAGCCTCTTGAGTCACTGGGATTATAGGCATGCACCATCATGCACAGCTTGTAATAAGTTTTTAAGTTAGGAAGTCTGAGTTTCTGGAGCACCTCATATGTGAACTATAACAATCAATTCCTGGCCCTGGTAATCCTTCTACCTGATCAATTTCCAGGGGATTTAATAGCCTCATTTCATACTGATATACAGAAGCCAGGGAAATAACCAACTGTGTGAAAAGGCTCATATGCGGTAGGGGAGAGGCTTATTTAATCTTTTTTAGGATTGGTTTGACTCTTTAGGCTCCTTTAAAATTCCATGTGAATTTTAGGATGGATTTTTTTTTTTGTTTGGGCAAAAAATAAAAAGTCATTGTGGTTTTGATAGGAATTGTGTTGAATCTATAGATATATTTGGGTAGTGTTGTTATTTAATATTTAGCCTCCATATATTTGTGAAATAAGAAATTGCTTTCTACTTATTTATGTCTTCAATTTCTTTCAACAATATTCTCCAGTTTTCAGTATACAAGTCTTTTGCTTCTGTGATTAAGTTCAAGTATTTCATTCATTTTGATGTTATTATAAAAATAATTGTTTTCTTATTTTCCTATTGGACTGTTAATTATATAGAAATGCAACTGAATTTTGTATATTTATTTTGTATTCCTCAACTTTGCTGCACTTATTTCTTAGCTATATTTTTGTGACGTATTTAAGGTTTTCTATATATAATATCATATCACCTGCTGAGAGATATTACTTCTTAATTTCCAGTTTATATTCCAGTTTTTATTACCAGTTTATATCTGTTTTTATTGCCTTATTGCACTGGCTAGAATTTTCAATTCCATGTTGAATATAAGTGGCCAAAGTGGGCATCCTTGTTTTGTTCCCAGTATTAGGAGAAACCTTTCAGTTTTTCACCATTAGATATGATAGATATGAGGTTTTCTATAGTTTCTATCATATTAAGTATCTCTTGACTCCTAGTTTGTTCATTACTTTTATAATGAAAGGGTATAGAATATTGTCAAATACATTCTGATTCAATTGAGATAAACACGTGAATTTCCTCTTTTGTTTTATACTGATTGCATGTTGAACCATCTTTGCATTTCAGGAATAAATACCAACTGGTCATCATGCATAATTATTTTAATATGCTACTGAATTCTGCTTGCTAGTATTCTTTTTAAGATTTTTGCATCAATATTCTGAAGGGAATTGGTTAGTAGTTTTTCCTTTCTTGTGGTGTCTTTTTGTTAGAATGAATTAAGTATACTCTTACCTTTTTTGGAAGTGTTTATAAAAGATGGGTAGTTTTTTAAATGTTTGATAGAATTCACCAGTAAAGCCCTCCATGAATTGTTTTGAGGCTTTGATTGCTGATTTAATTTCCTTACTGGTTATAGGTCTGTACAGATTTTTCTAGATTTTCATAACTCTTTCTTGGTAGCTTGTGTGTTTTGGAATTTGTCCATTTTACCTACTTTATCCAATTTGATGACATAAAATTTCTCATACTATTTTATAATCTTTTTAAATTTTTATAAAATTAATAGTATTATCCTCATATTCATTTTTTATTTTTATTAATTTGAGTCTTCTCTACTTCATTCTTAATCTAACTAAAGATTTGTTTATTTTGTTGGTATTTTCAAAGAATCAGCTTTTAATTTTGTTGGTTTTATATGTCCTTCCTTGAATCTTTATTCTTTCTTTCTTATGGTATTTTTTATTTTAGTTTGCTTTTTCTAGTTCCTTATGATGTAAAGTTAGGTATTGATTAGACATCTTTTTTCTGTTAGGATTTGCTTATAGCTGCAAATTTCCCTTATAGAACTACTTTTACTGCTTCCTCTTTTTGTTTATTGTGTTTTCCATTCATTTGTCTCAAGGTATTTTTCATTTTCACTATTATATCTTTTTAAACCATTGGTTGTTTAAGAGTATAATGTTCAAGTCCCAGGTATTTGTGAATTTTCCAATCTTCTTTTAATGAATTCTATTTGAGATCAGGAAAAAAATGTGATTTTAGCCTTTTAAAATTTGTTACTCCTAGTTTTGTGGCCGAACATATGGTCTTTTCTGAATAATATTCCATGTGCATTCTGCAGTTTGGAGACAGAATGGTCTTTATGTGCCAGTAGTAATATTTTAAACCTTCAAAATTCAAACTTTTACCTCTGATAAATATGTTTCTCTTCGGGACCCTTCTCTGTCCCCTTTACACACTAAATTTCTATATGATGGTTGTTCTGAGCTATATTAAACATTCATGGTCTATGTTAAATCTAATTTGATGTTAGAGCACAGTTTGTATTGTAGAATTTAATGGTCTTTGGTGGAACTACATAAATTTTCCCTGAGGATTTTCAACATTGCCAAATCATTTTTGTCTGGTATATTGCTCATTTCTCAGCATGCTGGATGCTGGAGTTTTGCCCTGCAGCAGCTGAGTGCCATCAATAAAGACATATGCCTTACAGAGAAGCTGAAAAAAAGAGTTCCCTCCAATTATGGCTCTCAAATTCCTCAGGGAAAAAATGAACATACAGTTGAGGTGTAATTCATAAAAGACAACAAAGTTTTTCCAACTCAGACTTGTTCCTAGAGCAGTGACTGGCATCTGAGGAGGGGAAGAACTCGCTGACAAAATGTGAATCTCATTACCTCTGCATTAGAGAAGCAGATGTGTTCCCCACATTGCTTATAAATTGGAGTCCACTAAATTACATAACATTAAGCCCAAGTTCAGGGTAGTACTTTAGCCTTTGTAAACAGAAAAATTATGGTCTTTCTATCATCAAAAAATGTGTAACTAAAAAAGTTTCATGATGATGAGAAAATTCTCCTAATGGCTGTTTGTATGTTCTTTTTTATGACTTGTCAGTATGCCGTATACATAGAATTGTTAATCATATTTATTTTTCCCAGAACACAACCGTTCTTTTCATATAACCCATATTTTCTCACCTTCATACAATTAAACTACTGTTATTCTACTTAAATTGAAGTGCAAAATATATGAAAAAGAGAAAAACTAGTGAGAGCATAAAGAGTTTGAAACATGAGGGATAAATCACATATTTAGTCTTCTCTTTGTAATTGTCTTGTCTTAAATTCCTCAGTCTTGGTGGATTTTAGGTCCTCCTCTTTAAAATACTCAGTCTAATGAACCTCACAGAATTATTACAAAATTTTTGTTGGTAAAACATATATAAGCATATAATATGGCTTCAAAAATTAGTCATTTAGTATTCATTCTAAAATTGTCTTTAAATGACAGTTTTTTTGTTCCCACATCCACAATGACTAGGACACGACACAAGCTTCCTGTGCAACTTTAGACTTAGTTCATAATTAAGACACATCACTCAAGGAGGTAGAAACAAGTAAAGTAATAATATATTTTAAAAGAACAGATAAGATAAATATGCACAGTTACCATTTCAGTATTTTGGGAAAGCTAACCTGAGAGTAGTCAAATGGCTATTAGTGTAAATTATATTAAATTAATTATATTAAATTATATAATATATAATGTAAATTATATTTAATTATATTAAATCACCCATATTTAGATGATATTGACCTATACAAGTGACATTTTTTATGGTTTGGCCTAATATCATTTCAACTATTCTCATAAATTTTAAATTGTTTCAGCTATACTCTATCCAAT
>NW_026000249.1:24670115-24680183 GCF_001458135.2 Marmota marmota marmota
ATATTTGATAAAGGGGCTAAAAGCATGCAATGGAGGAAGGATAGCATCTTCAACAAATGGTGCTGGGAAAACTGGAAATCCATATGCAACAAAATGAAACTGAATCCCTTTCTCTCGCCATGCACAAAAGTGAATTCAAAATGGATCAAGGAGCTTGATATCAAATCAGAGACGCACCGTCTGATAGAAGAAAAAGTTGGCTACGATCTACATACTGTGGGGTCGGGCTCCAAATTCCTCAATAGGACACCCATAGCACAAAAGCTGTTTTCATTTTATCTGCTTGTTTCAAGAAGCTTGGCTGGGTACCTCTCATGGATCCTACAGGTTTTCTCTGGGGGAAAGAACACTTCCATCTGAACTTATGCTGTTTGCTATTAAAAACATATGCAGTGCTTCTCTACACCAAGGGTCTCAACTTCAAGCCCAGAATAAAGAGTTGAGAGATGGTTTGCAAGTCATTTGAATGACTGATAGTTAAAGCCCTAAGTTTGCCAATATTACACTGAAAACAAATTAGAATGTATTTAAGATAACACCTATAATGTACTTTACTTTCTTACAATCTTAAGTGGGTGAGAAAGGGTACGGTCTTAGCCAGAATGCAGAGAAATTCAATTAATAACAAATATTGAAGTTTAAAGTACTGCTTATTTCCAGGTGCTCAACATTGTTTCCAATTGCTTTTTGAGCATGCATTTTTCTGTGAATTAGCACAAATTCTTTTATTAAATAAACCTGATCCCTTGGAAGAGGAACCAGAAAGCACATTAAATTTCCTGGTTCCCATTCCTATAGAATACAGTGTTTCAGTATGAATTAAAAATTAAAATAAAATAAAATTGGACTCATCAGAATTTCTGGATTATAGTTCCACCACACACACACACACACACACACACACACAATTATAGGTGAGTCAGAATTAAAAATTAAAATTAAGACATCATGCACAAGGCCCTAGGCTTAATCTCCATTGAATAATTAAATATGTAAAAATATGGACTTGGGATATAGCTCAGGGGTAGAGCACTTGCCTAGCACTCTCAAGGCCCTGGGTTCAATACTCAACACTGTGGGGGGAAAAATGTAAAAATATAAAATAAAATTACAAAGATACTAGGCAAAATTATGAATTCATGTTAATTACCTATGGTTTGGAATTTCTAAAATAATACATTTGTAAATCTTCATAAATTTAAAGTTATATATTTTATTACAATCTATGGGACAAAGTAAGTGGAAGAAACTAGAACTCTCATATTTTGTCTGTTACTTTTGTGGTATTGGGGATTGAAACCAGTGGTACTCTATCATGGAGCTATACTCCCAGCCTTTTTTAGTTTTTATTTTGAGATAGGTTCTCACTAAGTTTCCCAGGCTGGCCTTGAACTTGTGATCCTCCTGCCTCAGATTCCCAAGTTGCTGGGATTACAGTTATGTACCACCACACCTTATTCTCATATATTATTGGTGGGGAGATATATATATATAAAATCATATTTTCTTTATCCATCTGTCTGTTGTAGGACACCTAGGTTGGTTCCATAGTTTAGCTATTGTGAATTGAGGTGCTATAAAATTGATGTGGCTTTGTCACTGTAGTATGTTGACTTTAAGTCTTTGGGGTATATGCTGAGGAGTGGGATATGCTGAGGAGTGGGATAACTGGGTCAAATGGTGGTTCCATTCCAAGTTTTCTGAGGAATCACTATGCTTTCCATAGTGGTTGCACCAATTTGCAGTCCCACCAGCAATGTATGAGTGTATTAGGTCTTAAGTAGAACATATAAATGATTCTCATTTAAATGAGAAAGAGGGAGGTAGGGAAATAGTAATGAGGGATACCCATTTCAGAAAGAACTGCCAGTAATCTGTGGTGATGAGTTTGTTTAATACAGCATACTGGGTATGGGAGTCACTAAGAATCCAGTGGAGGAAGTGCAATGGGAACTAGGCAATTTACAGTGTATGTGATACTGATTTGAGAATAAGTTAGAAAGAGGTAATTACAGCCAAGGATGGCAGGTTGACAACCACAACGTGCAAATGTAAAGACAGCATGCCAAGGCAGTCTCTCCACAGGACATGGCACAGAGACTATTCCCAACTCAAGCCTTCTGAGGCATGCCTTGAAGCCTAATTTTTAGATCCAAACAAGTTGCTACAGTTCCATCTCCCTCTGGAATTGCTTCCACTGCATTAAAACACAATCACACTTGATATTAGGCTGAGATTAAGCCAGCATTCTAGCCTCTTGCAGGACAGCTGATTCTATTCCTCTCACACTTATTTGTGTTGGCAGGTCCAACAAGCAAGTAGTTAAAGAGGCCTGTCTGAGAAATTCATGAGGGAGCCTTCTGGGGTTTGCCCCTTCACCTTTCCATATCAAAGCAAATCACGCCTGTCTAGACTGAAGAGCGCCACATAAAACTGCAAGAGACTGGTCTGCCATTATGTGAAAGAATTATGAGGGATTTTTGAGTTATGGGGAAATAAACTCTATTGAGGGCATCAAAATATGTAACAGGAGGGGTTTGAATCCTGCCCCAGGAAGATTTCACAGTTACATCAAATCATCTTATGTGCTATCATCCTTCTTTTACCCTACACTCCTGAGAATGTTTTTTTCCCCAAAAAATAGTTCTTTATTTTTCTCCCAAGTATTTTCACAGTATTTTATTTTTTAATACTGAAAATATTTATGCTTATATAATATTTATTTTAGAAGTTCACAAACTATAATAACTTTCTGCTCATTTGAGAACATGAATGATTTTTTAAAAAGAATCATGTTGCTGGGTGTACTGGTGCACACCTGTAATCCCAGCGGCTTGGGAGGCTGACAGGAGGATCACGAGTTCAAACCCAGCCTCGGCAAAAGCAAGGCCCTAAGCAACTCAGTGAGACCCTGTCTCTAAATAAAACACAAAATAAGGCTGAGTGCCCCTCAGTTCAATCCCCAGCACCCACCCCCCAAAAAGAATCATGTCTATATTTAATCATATTTCAAAATTGAGCCATATTTGGATATTTCATTGCATTCTTATACATATTCGCACATTTCCTTTGAATATGCATTTTTAGTTTGACAAGGTAATGTCATCTAATTATGTAATAAGTCTGCACTTCCCTGTCCCTACATTTTTTATTTGTTCTAATTAGTATACATGACAATAGAATGCATTTGGACACATGATACATAAATGGAATGTAACTCCTTATTCTTGTGATTGTATATGATGTAGGGTTGCACCAGTCATGTAATCATATATACATAGGGTAATAATGTCTGATTCATTCTACCATACTTCCTACCCCCGTACCCCCTCCCTTCCCTTCTCAACCCTCTGTCTAATCCAAAGTATTCTTCCCTAGCCCTCCCCTCTTATTGTAAATTAGTATCTGCATGTCAAGAAAACATTTGGCCTTTGGTTCTTTTAGTTTGGCTTATTTCACTTAGCATTTTATTCTTCAGCTCCATCCATTTACTGGCAAATGCCATAATTTTTTATTCTTTAAGGCTGAGTAATATTCCACCATGTATATATACCACATTTTCTTTATCCATTAATCTATTGAAGAGCAACTATGTTGGTTCCATAGTAGCTATTATGAATGGAGCTACTATAAACATTGATGTAGCTTCATCACTGTCTCATGCAGATTTTAAGTCCTTTGGGTATAAACTGATGAGTGGGATACCTGGGTCAAGTGGTGGGTCCCTCCCAAGTTTTCTGAGGAATCTCCATACTGATTTCCATAGTTTTCACAGTATTTTAATGGGACATTTTAATTGTGTGTTTGGTTAGCACACAGCTTAAGAATTTATAGAATCATTATGTCTAACATGATTTTTCTTTGGTTTTAGCTTCCTAACAAAAAAAAATTTGTTAGGAATGAGAATCATACCAAGTCTGGAAATATTAATTATAGGATTTATGTGTGAGATATATTATATTCATATATTATAGACATATAAGATATATTATAAAATATATGAGATAATTTGTGTGTATAAGATATGCATACATTATACATCTGCAATATATTTAGCATATACATACATATATAAATATATGCACCTTTGCTAGGGTTTTGGATGAAAATAGAACCCAGAATAAATACCATCCCTTTATTAGAGGAGTTTAAAATTTTTAAAAAATACTTTTTAGTTGTAGATGGACACAATATCTTTATTTACTTATCTTTATGTGGTGCTGAGGACCGAACCCAGGGCCTCACACATGCTAGGTGAGCACTCTACCACTGAGCCACAACCCCAGACCCTAAAATTTTTAATGCACACAGACACTTAAATTGACAATTACATGACAAGGCAAAATGAACTATAACATTTATTATTAGTAGAATAATGCACAATTTCTTGTTCAAATGGCCACACCTTATGTTCTATCATCCTCTCTTCACCCTACTGCCCTGAGAGTGAGGGATTTTTTGCAAACAATAGTTCTTATTTTTTCTCTCATCAAGAGTTTCACATTTTATTTTTATTTTTTGTGGTACCAGGGATTGAACCCAGGGCCTTGTGCATGTAAGGCAAGCACTCTACCAACTGAGCTATATCCCAACATTTTAACAGAGCCATTTTTAATTGTGTGTATGTGTTTAGCACACAGCTTAAAAATTCATAGCATCATTAATGATTAAAATCTAACATGAGTCTTTGTAAGATTCTAGATGATTTTTCTTTATTTTTCACGTTCTAGGAAAAAATTATGAAACCTATTCAAAATAACAACCACACCAATTTAGAAAACATTAAAGATATAAATATGAGCTAGCCTATGAATATATTAATATATTTAGTATATATGTGTATATGTGTGTATGCACATACAATTCATATATATGAAAGCTCCTCTATGTGAAAAGCTCTTTGCTGTGTGCCCTAGATAAAATTAAAACACATTATAAAATCTGCCTCTTTTTTGGAGGAGTTAAAAATTCATCTTACAATGTGCATAAACACTTAAATTGATATTTATATAACAGGGCAGAATGAATGATAACTATAATTATTAATTATTGGTAATAGACCACTCCTTTCTTAGATCAGTACAATGGCCATAAATATCTTGTGAGCTGTTTCTCATTTTATTTAACAAGAATAAAAAAGCAAAACAAAAGCATTCTTTGTCCCTCACAAATTGATGTCAGATCTCTTCAGTAAACCCATCATTTCCATAAATGCAGGCTATCTGTTCCTTTATAAAAGTCCTAAGCAACAGGACAAGTTCCCATTCTTGTTTTTAAATATTAGAATACACAAAGGTCCTTAAAAAGAGAGGGTCGTATATCTTGTTGGATGATTAAGTGTACAGATTCTCATAAATTAGATGAGGGCAGAAAGGAAGCATTCCTCAAGGTTGTGTGTTGATTCTAAGAAAACTAAAGAATTAAAATGATTAGGACTATTGGCTTAGAAGAAAGGATCAATCAACAAAAGAGTAAGATATCAAGATTGTTCCCTTTTTAATGTTTTCTTTTTTCCCCCAGCTTTATTGAGGTATAGTTTACAAACTAAAATTATACACACACACACACACACACACACACACACACACACACACACACATAGTGCCAAATGTGATTTTTAAAAAGAAATACAGTTATACATAACAGTGAAGTTCATTTTGATATAGTAATATTTAAATTTGTATGATGTTCTTCATTTCCATCCATTTACCAACAAATGCCATAATGCCTCTGATTCTCAGGTTTGGCCTCTTACGTTGTCTGTGTTATTGTACATTCTGATCATGGTCTTTTTTTTCTGTTTATTGAATATTCAAGTTCATATACCTTGTCTTCAAGGTATGAAATTCTGTCTTCAAGGCCTGAAGTTCTATTTTCTACGTAATCTAATCTGCTAGTGATACTTTCAAGTGTAATTTTAATTTGATTCATTGCATTTTTCATTTCCAGAAGTTCTGATGATTTTGTTTTCAGTATCTCTTTCTTTATTGAAATTATCTTTTACTTCCTGTATTTGCTCTCCTCATTCATTTCACTCATTGAACATTTTAATAATCAGTTTCTTTCTCTGCAGTTTCATCTACTTCCATACCTGTGGGTTCCTTCACTGGGGGACTGTAAATTGGGGGAGGGAGAGACTTGTTTGCCTTTTTCTTCCTGTTTTCCAAGGTCTTGGACTTGTGCATCAAGAATGTTCTTATTTCTTGGGTTGCTCTGAAATTGTGTGCCCAGCTTGGTGATCAGTAAGGGGAAACTTTTTCGCTAATTGGGACTTTGATTTGTGCTGCACTGGTGTAAGAAGCATAAACGGAGCATCAAGAGATAGTCTTAGAAACCATGTATGTCTCATCCTCACAAAGAGCAGGTAATGTTTCCAAAAGGAAAAGATGGTATTATCATAGAAGGAATATAAAAAAGAAAGAAAATTGAAGGGAACAATACTCTGTGATATCTGCATGTTGTGCAACATGTGGCTTGTTTGGGAAACCATTCTTTTTTTTCTTAAACGTTATTGTAAGAGCCATCAAAGACATAAAACTTGAGTGTACAAGATTTTTTTTGTAGAGGAAGACCTAGTTTTCCTATTGTTAGTAAGGAATATATTACCAATAAGTGGGAATGGAATGATTATAGATAAATTGGAAGGGAATTAAGAGAAGGCAGATAGAATTCACACTGTTCTGAGTCAACTCACATGAAGAACATGGAACAGGAATTTTAGGGTGACTGTGGTCATGACTCCTGGTGTAACCTGATTTGCCCTAATGAGAAAATAAACAAAAGTGACCTTTGGAAGGGCATAATGTAGAGAAAGTTCATTTGGGGCCCTATTTTAATATGACTGGTATCCATATTTGAATATTGACATGCATATTAGGAAAAAGCCACATGAAAATAAAGGCAAATATCAGAGTGATGTTTCCATAAACCGGGAGATGACAAATATTGCCAAACAACCACCAGGATTTAAAGGCAAAGCATGGAAGATTCTCCAAGGAGCCAGTCTTGCCAACACATTGATCTTAGACTCCAGATACATGAAAAAAATATTTTTGTTGTTTAAAGACCTAGTTTGTGGTACTTTGTTATAGCAGCCCTATAAAACTAATATGGAGACTAGAGTCCCTGTACCTTTGGATGCCCAAATTAAAAAGACTCACTCCAGTTTTCTACTCATTTAATTCAATTATGGAGGTAAGGTGGATCTTCTCTGTTTTTTTTTTTTATACTACATTCTAAACTCTTTTGTAAATCAGAGCATTTATTCAAAAAATATGAGTGTTTTCTAGTGACAGACACCATTTTAGGCAATATTGCCAAATATGGTTGTAAATAAGATAAATAATGTTCACACATTGGAGCTCATAGAATTTTGGGAGAATACAATAAACAAGTAATGTAAAATAAAGTATAACTAAAAAGGAGAGAGATAACGAGGGAGTAGGAGCTATTTTTGTAAGTTGTATGTAGAAATAATGAGAAATGGTCAATTGAGTAGGGACTTGAGTAAAATAAGGAGTGAGACATTCTAACATCTAGGTGGATGAGCAGAAAAGATAACATATGGCAACATCCAGTACAAACTTTACTCTGTCTTGGGGATGGCATGTGTGGAAGGGTGACAGAAGGAGGCTGTTGAGAATATAAATACTTATCTAGATGAAAAAGTACACCTAGAAATTGTTTATTCACTTATTGTTTGCAATATATCATAGTATTTGCACTCATCAGAGTGTAACTCTAAGGAGGCCTAATGTATAAATTCTCTGAATTAAAAAGGAAAAGTAATGTCACTTAGGTGTCAATATTTTATAAACTACCAGGTTTCATCACATTTGGGGGAAGAGGGCAGACATGAACTGGCAGAAGTATAAGTGGAAGAAATGTATAAAATAAAATCCACAGACATGAGAAAGATGGAGGAATACGACACCCCAGCCCTCATTCCTCCACAGAAACACTAAGTTATTGATGATAGATGGGTCAAAATACTTTTATGGGAAGTCATAAATCTAAGAAGTTTTGAGACTCCAGATGAGCACCATAACTGAAAACAGCCATACTGAGAATTGAAAAGTGTAAAAGGAGTGATATCTGTTTATTCATAGCAGCCTATCTCATGCATAGAACAGTTCAACATGGAGAGAGATTGCCTTGACCAACAAATTTTCCATTGGGAGGAAAGTGACAGTGGTACATAGCTCTAGCATCCAGTCTTTCCTTGCACTTCCAGAGAAGTTGTTTTCTATTTTTGACTCCTATGAAGCACAGGCAGAATTGGCAGTTGAAATGCTTGGGCAGTTAAGTACAACGGACAATGAGCTGGTGGTTTGCTGCAACTGAAAAAAGTTCTGTGAGACTGAGAGAAAGCACAGAACCAGAGTCATGAGAAGGAGGAGGATTGCAGCATATTTTCAGTGCCCAATCCTTTCAGTATGCTGGCCATGGACCAGATTCTTTCTTGCCTCACCCATAGTGCTGAAGACTGGCAGCTAAGAACAACTGAAAGGGGGCTTTTTGCACTCCTCTGTAAGATTGGGAGAATGTGAAAAATTTCTCCACAAGGAAAGCAGTAAAAGCAAGGAGTATGCTTCCAACATCTCATCACAAAGTACAGAAGTCAGACATCGAGGAGGAAAGAGAGGAGCTCAAAATAATAAATCCCTTTGACTTAAAATGTAATCGATTCCAAAGAAGATAAATCCATAGAAAAAGGTTAAGAGGCCTCGATAACCTCTAGTCAGCTCATTGGTCAAGGGTTTTCCAGGTTACAACCGGTTTGTAAAGACTAAAAGAGGTGGCTGATTTTTGTATCTGTGCATTTAAAAAATCAAAGCTGTAAGGAACACAAAATATCAGAGAAACATGATGTAATCAAATGTACAAAATAAATCTCCAGACATAGACTCTAAGGAAATGGAGATCTATGCAATATCAGATGATAAATTCAAAATAATCATCTTAAAAATGGTCAGAGAGTCACAAAAGAACACAGATAAATAACTAAATGAAATCAGGAAAATGATAAATTGAGAATATCAACCAAGAGAAAGCACCTATTAAAAAAGACAAATGACACTGAAGAATATAGTAAATGGAAAAAATTCACTGGAAGGTTTCAATAACAGACCTGCTCAAGCAGAATAAAGAATGAGCAATCTCAAAGATAGATCATTTGAAATATTGAGTCAGAGAAACAAAAAGAAAAAAATTAAAAGAATGAAGAAATCCTAATGAAATTATAGAATTTCATTCAAGCTAACCAACACAGACACTGTGTGAGTTCCAAAGGTAAAAACAGAAAAGGGGGCAAAAAGCTTATAAGAATGAATAATTGCCAGAAACATCACGGATCTGGGGAGGGAAATGAAATTTCCAGATTCGTAAAACCCAAAGAATCTCAGAAAGAATGAACACAAATCATTCTGAACTGACTAGCATGACAAATTGTCAAAAATCAAAGAAGAGATTTGAAAGCAGCAAGAGAAGTTATTTATTATATATAAGGAAGCCACCGTGAGACTCTCATTGGATTTCTTAACAGAAACCTGCAAGCCAGAAGGGATTGGGATGATATATTCAAATAAATGAAAGAAAAAAATGGTATTATGTTCTAAAAAAAAAAGTTTTCCAAAAATGAAGAAAATATAAGACTTTCCCAAATAAAGCCCCTAGAAGAAACGCTAACAGGAGTCCTTCAAGTGGAAAACAAATGAATGCAAGAAAGCAAAATGGAAGTGTAAATATCACTCGTAAAAGTAAATTTATAGACAAACAGAATATTTAATATTGTGATGACTGGGTGTCAATCAATTTTAATTCCTGTATAAAAGTTAAAAGTATTGGGCTGGGGATGTGGCTCAAGCGGTAGCGCGCTCGCCTGGCATGCGTGCGGCCCAGGTTCGATCCTCAGCACCACATACAAACAAAGATGTTGTGTCTGCCGAAAACTAAAGAAAAATAAATATTAAAATTCTCTCTCTCTCTCTCTCTCTCTCTCTCTCTCTCTCTCACACACACACACACACACACACACACACACACTCTCTCTCTCTCTCTCTCTCTCTC
>NW_026000249.1:24685171-24763691 GCF_001458135.2 Marmota marmota marmota
TCTCCACTTCGCATCCATGATATGAGCAACTATATTCCACCATACACTCCCCTTCATAATATTCTACCTTGCCACAGGCCCACAGCAATGGAGCTAGCCAACCATGAAACGAAACCTCTGAAACCATGAGCCAAAATAAATTTTTCTTAAGTTGATTTTTATGGGCATTTTATCATAGCCATGGGAAGCTGAACAACACATGGATATTGCCAAATTTATTCAGGAAATCATCTTTGAATTCCACTATCCAAGAATTAATATTCTGCTGATAACATGCTCAGAAACAAAACATATTATCTATGTTCATTAACCTTGTGAGTGAAGCAAATTTGAAAAATTAAATACCATTCATAGTTAGTGACAGTGCGGTCCTGTAACTCATTGCCAGATAGAAAGCTTCTGAAGCAAGAACTATCCCTCACCTAGGAAAGCCTTTTATATTTTCCATTGGGCAAAGTAATGCTAAAGCCCATGGCACAAGAGCATAAGGTGAAACATATGAGAATATGTCAAAGAAATCAGGTTTCTCTTCTAGCCAACTTAGGAGAACTAAAGGCATTCTTAATAGATTCTCTAATCATAAAATCCTGATTGTAACTCTCGCAACCACAAGAAAATTCAAATTGCTTGACATTGATACCTCCATGAATTACTGTCACCTTCGGGAAGGGAGATAATGTCAAGTTTCTAAAGTATCTAGTTGAAAGTTTTTTTGAAGCTATGAAAGTAAGTCTTGGTCATAAACATGTCTGATTTCACTAGACACTTGGCAGATATCCCAGATAAAAATGAGCAAATGAATGCCATAAAAATGGGGACAGCATTTAGTGGGAAGGAGTGCCTAAGTGTTTATGATAAAACCACAGGAGTTTTCTTTGTTATTTTGTGGCTATTTAAATAATTTTTATAGCTTCTGAAATTTCTTCTTACTTAGGTCACTGATAATGATAAGATGAAAATGTCACAAATAGACACATGAGACCTATTTCTTGGACACCTGTTTTTTTTTACTTCTATTATTTAGAAATTGAAAGCATACTAGGATTCAAGCTGAGTTATTTGCTACCTTAACTCAGTGGACAATTGCCATTCCTTCATGATGGTTTGAGCTACAAAGATCTAACATAAGATAAAATGAATTACATCTCAAATCTCTGGAGAAAATGGGTCAGTTTTAAGGTCCAACTCTATTGGTTTGAGCTCCCTTGCAGAACTCAGATCACTTAAAAGTACATTTGCCAGCAATGTATGTTTTTTAAAATTCATCTTTCTTGGTCTAAATTTGTTGATCTTCAGCTACAAATTACATCACGTTTATGGCCTCTCCATCTCACCTCTAAATTAGAATGTGTATTTAGAAGATAAAAGGAAAAAAAGAAAAAGAAAGGAAAAATTAAACTAAAGCATTCATTTTTCTTTTCAGTTTTGCATATCTAAGTGCTTTTTATTTTGATAACATGTGAACTATCGCATTTCTCAAACCTTTAAATCTGGTCCTACTTTTAAATCATAATTACCCCCATTCATAACAATACTTAGGCTGACTAGTTCCTTTTCCAACTCTCAGGGATTATTGTACCTTATTGCATGAAATTTAATGCTGTCAAAGCAAATGTTTCATATATTTTGGTCAGTTTTCTTTAGTTGCTTTGTTTGCAAGGGTATATCCAGTTAACATATCTTGATAGGAAGCATAAGTCTCTTGCCATTTGTTTTTGTTTTATGTATTATTAACACATTGATTGAACAAATTAATAGGAATCACTGTGATAGTTCCATACACTCATACATCACACATTCATGATGTCCATTCACCCTTCTTTTATGGAACCATCCTATCCCATTCCCCCATGCCTGATACCCTTTCCATTCCCTGGTAATCTCCCTTCTACTTTCAGGTATATATTTATTTATATATATATATAAAATTTACATTTGGCTTGTTATTGTTGATTTGTTTTTTAGTTTCCTCATATGAAAGAGAACATGCAATACTTGCATATCTTTGTTTTATTTCACTTAATATTACGGCCTCCAGTTCTATCCATTTTGCTACAAATGGCAGGATTCTATTCTTTATGTCTGAATAATACTCCATTGTGTTTATAAATCATATTATCTTTATCCATTTATTTTTTGATGGATACCTAAGCTGATTCCATATATATCTTAGTTATTGTGAATTCATGTAAACATGGATGTGCTGGATCTCTTTATAATGCTGCCTTCATTTCCTTTAGATAAAGAACCAGAAGTTGTATACTGGGATCGTAAGATAGTTCTAAGTTTTAGTTGTTCTTTTTTATTATTTTTAAAAACTTTTGGTACCAGGAATTGAACCCAGGGGCACTTAACCACTGAGCCACATCCCAGCCCTTTATTTTTATTTTGAGACAGGGTCTCACTAAGTTGCTTAGGGCTTCACTAAATTGCTGAGACTGGCTTTGAACTTGCGATCCTCCTGTCTCAGCCTCCCTGAACCTCGAGATTACAGGCATGTACCATCATGCCTAGCTAAGTTTTAATTTTTTTGAGAAAATTCCATACTATCTTCCATAGTAGCTACACTAATTTACATTCCCACCAACAGTGTGGGAATGTACATAAGTGTTCTTTTTCTTCACATCCTTACCAGAACTTGCTTTTTTTTTTTTCTATTAGCCATTGTAACTAGGGTGACATGGTAACTCATTATAGTTTTAATTTTCATTTTCCTGATGCCTAATGATATGGAACATTTATTCTTATATTTAGTGGCCATAGTATTTCTTCTTTTGAGAAATGTCTATTCTGATTATTTGCCCATTTTTAAAATTCAATTACTTGGCTTTTTCTTAAGTTTTTGAAGTTCTTTATATATTCTGAATATTAACTCTCTATCAGAAGAAGAGCTGGAAACGTTTTCTCCCATTCTGTAGGCTGTCTTTTCACTCTGTGGATTGTTTCCTTTGCTGTGCAGAAGCTTTTTAGTTTGATATAATCCCTTTATTCAATTTTTGATCTTTTTTCTTGTGGTTTTAGAGTCCTATCCAGAAAATCCTTCCCATGCCAGTGTCTTTAAGTGCTTCTCCTGTTTTCCTTTATTTGTTTCATTTTTTTTACATTTGTTTTACATTATGATCTTTGATCCCTTTTGAGTTAGTTTTTGTATAGGGTGAGAGATACGGGTCACATTTCAATCGTTTTACACATGGATATCCTGCTTTTCCAGTACCATTTGTTAGAGATTGCCCTTTCTACAATGTGTGTTTTTGACAACTTCCTTAAGAATCAGTTAGCTATAGATGGGTGGGTTTATTTTTTTGGAATTCTATTATGTTCCATTGGTCTATGTGTCTATTTTATACTGATACTATACTGTTTTTGTTACTATGGCTCTGTGGTATGGCTTAAAATCAGGTATTTTGATGCCTCCAACTCTTCATTTTGCTCAGGATTGCTTTGTCTATTTGGGGTCTTTTATGTTCCCAGATGAATTTTTAGGATTGGTTTTCCTAGTCCTGTGAAGAATGTCATTGACATTGTAATAGGGATTGCATTGAATTTGTACATCACTTTTGTTTTGTTTGGACACTTTAACAATATTGATTCTTCCAAGCATGGGAATATTCTTCATGAGCATGGGAATTCTTCCCATATTTTAGTGTCTTCTTTTATTTACTTTTTTAAGTATTTTATCATTTTAAATGTAGATGTCTTTCATTTTCTTAGTTTATTCTTAGATATTTTGTTTATTCTGTGGCCATTTTTAATAGGATTGTTTTTATGATTTCATTTCCAGAAAATTAATTATTGGTGTATACAGAAGCTACTGATTTTTATGTGTTCATTTTGTATCCTGACATCTTATTGAACTCATTTATCAGTTCTCATAATCTGCTGGTAGATTTTTAGGTTTGCTATGTAGAGAATCATATACTTCACAAACAGGAACAATTTGACTTCCTCCTTTCCTAATCATATGCCTTTTATTTCTTTGTCTTGCCTACTTGATATGGTTAAAGTTTCTAGTACTATACTGAACAAGAGCAGTGAGAGTGGATGCCTTTGTCTTGTTCTTGCTTTTAGATAAATGCTTTCAGTTTTTCCTCATTCAGTATTATGTTGGCTTAAGGGTTTGCCATAAACAAGCTTTATTATGTTGAGGTATAATACTTAATTTGTTCAGGGATTTTTATCATGAAGGAAGCTGTATTTTATTAAGGCTTATTAGGCATCTTTTGAAGTGAACATATGATTTTTATCCTTCACTATATTTATGATGTGTTACATTTATTGATTTGCATATGTTGACCATCCTTTGATTCCTGGAATGAAACCAACTTGATCATGGTGTATCAACTTTTTGATGTGCTGTTGAATTAAATTTGCCAACATTTTGTTGAGAACTTTTGCATTTATGTATGTTAGGGATATTAGTATATAGTTTTATTTTTTAGTTATTGTTATGTATGTATGTACTTTTGATAACAGGTAATGCTGGCCTCATAAAATGAGTTCAAAAGGGTTCTCTCTCTCTCGATTCTGAGGAATAGTTTGAAAAACATTGATGTTACTTCATATGTAAAAGTTTGGTAAAATTCTGCAGCGAAGCCCTTCAGTTTTTGGCTTTTTTTTTTTGGTGGTTGTTAGAAGACTGTTTTAGCACTGTTTCATTCTCAATATTTGTTATTGGTCCATACAGGATTTTTTTATATTCACTTGGTTCAATTTGGGTAGGTCATGTATGTCCAGAAATTTCTCTATTTCTTCTGGATTTTCTACATTGTTAGTCTATAGTTTTTCTTTTCTTTTCTTTTCTTTTTTAGTCTATAGTTTTTCAAAATAATCCTAAATAATTATTTGAATTTATGTGGTATCAGTTGTAATGTCTCCCTTTTCATCTCAAATTTTATTTATTTGTATCTTTTCTCTCTTGGTTAGTTTTAATAAACATTTGTCAATTTTGTTCATATTTTCAAAGAACCAACTCTGTTTCATTGATCATTTTTATTCTTTTAGATTCTATTTCATTTATGCTCTGATCTTTATTATTTTTTTTTTTTACTTTGGGATTTAGTTTGTTCTTACTTTTCTAAGTAATTGAGATTCATCATTACTTTATTTGGAATGTTTTTTTTTTTTTGTACCAGTGATTGAACCCAGAGTACTTACCCCCTGAGCCACAGCCACAGCCCTAGCCCTATTTTGTATTTTATTTAGAAACAGGGTCTCACTGAGTTGCTTAGGGCCTTGCTAAGCTGCTGAGGCTGGCATTGAACTTGCAATCCTGCCTTAGCCTCCTGAGCCATTGGGATTACAGGTGTGACCACCATGCCCAGCTAGAATGTTTCTTTTATGTAAACACTTGTTACTATAAATCTCTTAATACCATTTTTCTTTCTATATTCCACAGTTTTGATATGTTATATTTCATTTTCATTTATTTCAAGGAATTTTTCAGTTTCTCTTCCAACTTCCTCAATGATCCACTGTTCATTCAAAAGCATGTTATTAAGTTTCTTGTATTTGTGTAATTTGTAAAGTCTCTCTTGCTATTGATTTCTACTTCCATTCTTTTATGACCAGAAAAGATATAGGATATGATTCCAATAATTTTTAATTTGTTAAGACTTGTTTCATGGCTTAGTATATTGTCAATGATGAACACTAGAGAAAATTGCATGTGCTGATGAAATGAATATGTATCCTGTAGCTATTGTAGCTATTGGAATGTTCTGTAAATGCCAAGTCCACTTGATCAATAGTGTAGTTTAAATCTAATATTTCTATGTTAATATTTTTGGCTGGATAATCTAGTTATTGGTAAAAGTTGGGTGTTGAAGTTCCCCACTATTATTTTAACTGAGTCTACCTTTTTACTTTCTAATAATGTTTGTTTTATAAAATTGAGTGTTCTAGTATTAGGTACACATAGATTTATCATCATTTTTTTTGATAAATTGAAACTTTTATCATTAAACTTTGATCATTATGCAGTGACTTTTTTTTCTAATCCTATAATTTTTGTGTTAAAGTCTATTACTTTCAGATGTAGGTATAGCTCCTGCTGCATGTTTTTTGGATTCAATTTGCTTAGAATGTTATTTTCTATTCTTTCAGTTTCGGTCTCTGTTCATGGCAAGTTTGTTCTAGGTACCCATTGTTAGGTCTTGTTGGAGTCCAGCTCCAACAGGGGGTCTCAGGAGACCAACGGATGGTGAGGAGTCGGCTAAAGGGGAGTGGAGAAACAACACAGACACCAAAGTGAAGGTGTTGATCCCAATCTTTACTTGTGAAGTTGATCATATATACTTTT
The DNA here is from genome assembly GCF_001458135.2 of Marmota marmota marmota. Classification (NCBI taxonomy): domain Eukaryota; kingdom Metazoa; phylum Chordata; class Mammalia; order Rodentia; family Sciuridae; genus Marmota; species Marmota marmota. The sequence continues at coordinate 24,691,470 of NW_026000249.1, forward strand.
CATTTTGGCAGGCTCACAGTACTTTATGGTTACAAAACAGGAATCATTATTCAAAGAAACAAAATATTACGTAGCTACAATTAGAATAGAAGAATGTATCTTGGCTTATGCATAAGCAAGCATTTGTACTTTCAGTTTGCGTTTTGCTTTGAGCTGTTTCTGCTTAGTTAACTTTTAATAATAGTTAGAAATGTCCCAAACTATTGGCCTATACCTTGACTATTCTTTCTTGACTTACTGACTGGAACCGGGGTGCCATGGTTACGGCAAGTGATTAACTTGTTATTAATTTTAATCAAACAAGAGTAAGAGCACAAACCATTGTGCACAGGAACAAAAACAAGTTGCCCAGTACTAAGCACTAATCTGTCTTCTTAACATTAATTTTTCTTCTCTAGATTTTAATTTAATTTCTCAAAAACTTCCTTGACAGGAATACAGGGAGTTTTTCATTAGACATTAACAATTTATGCTCCACAGCTGAATCATTGCATTTAGAGCAAATAGATCTATTCTTTAGAAGTAGTTGCATTAATTGGGAAAGTCATGTTTTTTCCTTCATACTTAATGGTCATATGAGAAGTCGCAACTATACTTATTAAAGGAATACAAAAACAAATCAGCCCATTCCCAGAAACATACTGCACTTCTCCAGAGGATGGACGCCTTGCGCCATCCACCTCAGTAGGGCCTTGCCATTGCCTGAGTCAGGGGAGGGGCGCAGCAAGGTCTTGTTTTTTAATCCATTCAGTCTATCAAGTTTCAGTCTATGTTTATGTCTTTAAATGGATAATTAAGATGGTTATATTCATATCCAGTTATTCAATTCAATATTATTTCTTATTATGTGATGGGTGTTTCCTTGGGCATGCTTGATAGTGGCTCTGCTATTTGAATTGGTCTCTGGTACTGGCTGCTTCTGTAGTGGCAAGGGGACTGAAGCACTTGTTCTCTGATTAGACACTGATGCATATCCAGGGGCTTCATAGGGAGAAGTGGAAGCAGGCATAATAGGACTTTCTCTGTTTCACAACCAGCCTTGTCAGTAGTACATGATCAGGCAAGAAGCAGGGGTGACTTATGCAAGGGACCTATGTAAGTGCAGTGGTAACAAAAGTTCTGTTATTCTTTTGCTGCTACAATAGACATGCCTGCCCAGGAGTGGGACTTCAGAAAATCCCAGCTATTCATACCTGGGGATGGCCCTTTTCTTCCCTACCCATTCCCAATTCTTTCAGTTGCAGTGCTCATCAAAGTTGTATCTGGAGCTGAACAAAATTCGTGACAGCTGAGGTGCTAGTGGAAGAAAGTAAAGACATAACACAGCCAACACAGGGCAGTTTCTCTCTTGAACTTCTTAAGCTGTGCACTCAGGAACAGGGCTCTATTAACCACAGCAGCATTGCTCAAGACTGATCTCACCATGCATTTGTGGGTAAGAAAGGAGTGAAACCTTAGTATTCTTTCTCTTTCTTATTATTGAAAAGTGCCCGTGCATAGTGCAGGGAGAGGAGTAGTGGGAACCATGTAGACTACTGCCCTCAGTCCTACTGATTCTGTGAAACCACTGCAACTGTTTATGGCCCCATTCTTCATGGTGGGGCCCTCGGCTCCCCTTTACATTACAACACCTTCACCCCCAACACAGTGTAACACTCTCAGTAGTTTAGGGTCAAAGTGATTCCCCAAAGTCAATCATATCTTCTGAGGCAATCTACCTACCCACAGTAGATTGTCTATGGGGTCTCAGGGATGAGAATATGCTGGGATATCTGACTTTCTAAGGCAGTCCAAATTCAGACAATAGGTTCCTTTCCAAGATAGCTCCTGTATAAAACCCTGGGGTTCACTGGGAAATAAAGTGCATTATGGTGCCAAATTTAGGCCTTTATCTATTTAGGCTATTAGCCTGCAAGGGCCATGAAACTTTCCACTAGCTAGGATTGCCAGTATCTGAAAAGGAAGACTCCCCTCTACTCTGGCTGTGATGGTATAGGCTTGGATGTTTTGTGTTTCTTGTTATGATGTTCTCCCAGCTCTTTGGATTTTATGGTTTCCATTTTTCTCCCATGGTCATTCACCTCAATGAGTAGCTGTACACCTGTTGCTTTGGTTCTTCTTCATGGAAGAGCAGGTGAGTGTTGTGTGCCTATATTCAGTTATCTTGCCACTCTTAGTGACTATGTTGGTCAGATTTTTGACTTTGTGACAAATGCCTGAGAAAACAATGTGGAAGATGAAAGATTTGTCTTGACTCATGGTTTCAGAGGTTTCAGTCCTTGTTTGTCTGGCTCCATTACTTTGGGCCTGAGATGAGGTAGAATTTCATAGTAGAAGGGCATTGCAGAAGAAAGCTGTCATCTCATGTCAACAAGGTAACAGAACGGGAAGGATGGGGCCAGGGATATGGTATATTCCCCAAGGGTATGCCTCCAGTGACCCACTCCCTACAATTATACCCCAACTACCTATAGATTCTATCACCTCCTGTAGGCCTTTCAAATTATATATCTATCAAATGGATTAATCCACTGATGAGTTTAGAGCCCTTATGACCCAATCATTTTCTAAAATCCCCACCTCTTTATTTCCTGTATTGGTTCCCATTGCTGCATTGGGAACCAAACCTTTAACATATGAGACTTTGGGAGACATACCAGATATAAACCATAACAGTAACATTTTAAAAAATATCATTCTTTATCTTCCTCATTTCACCTAAAGTCTGGCTGACCAGTTCTCATTAACGTCTTCTGGAGATCACTCACTCCTTTCTAAAGTCTTCATTTAGATTCATTCAAGAAGGCAGAATAGAAGATGCCATTTTCCAGGCTGCTCCATTGCATGAAACCAAGAAAGTGGGTAGGCAGCTTCTCAGTAAGGTGAGTAGGGAAAAATACAAGGACTTTACTGGGAGTTAATACTGGATATTCAAAGCACATCTGGGACTCAAGAGGTTGGATATAAAGAGAATAAGGAAGAAACCTTCTACCCTACTGCTGGCACTGCTATACCTGGCAAAGCAGTCCTTCATGGGCAAAGTGGAGGGATAGGACTAAAGGGAACCCACATATTTAGGAGGCCTGTGGCTTGTCTTGGTATAGAAATACCAGAGATCAAAGACACTGCTGAACTGATCCAGAAAAGTGTGGGAAAGAAGCCAAATCTCTCCAAGCTGGTGGAGAACAGAGGAAGAAGCCATCTTGTAGCCATGCAGTGGGGCCTGGTAGCTGTGGGTGCTGAGTCCTGGCAACCTGTAATGGGACTGAAAAACAAACCTGACAAAGCCACACCTTGTGTCACAGAGTGTGTCTAAGAGTCCACACATTTTGCCTAACAGGCAAAATGCAAAGAGGGTTTCACACAGGGGACTATGAGTCATGGAAACCAACCCAACTCCCCTTCTCCTTGAATCTGGCAGGTCACAGGAAGGGCTGGGAGGGCAGCACCAAGACGAGAATTTGAAAGGGAAAGAGTAGGATTGACTGAGTTTGGGGACTGAACCCAAGAGTCCAGGAAAGGCAGGGCCTGCCAGTGACTGAGAGGGTGAAGGACTGGCTCCTCCATTGCATGAGTGGAACCCAGAGGAGATTCCTGGGGTGCACTCTTCCCATGTGGCCCTGCAGCTGCTGGGCCTTAGAGGTGCAGTGAGTTAAAATCTTCAGACAAATGAGCAATGCCTACAGCTTCTCCTCTCATAGAATTCTACCAACTCCACCCTGAGAGTGGAGCAGACACCTCACTCCAACCCACCCCACCTAACACTGCTGAAAAGGGAAGTGAGAATTTTGGAACTCAAACTGGCAACTTGACAAGCAACTCAAAAAAAGGAAGGAAGGGGTTTGAAATGAAGCTCAGTGGTAAAATACTTGCCTATCATGCACAAGGTCCTGGGTTCAATCCCCAGTAAAGCACACACACACACAGAGGAGTATTTGGCAGACTGTAGCCAATACTCTCATATACACTACATACCTCAAGAAGAAATTCAAAGAAAGACATTTGGGAAGACAATGAACACATAGTCCCATTGACAATTTTTGACCACTACAACAGAAAAAAATTTCTTGACATTTCATCAAAATCATTTTTTTCTGTTTAATTGTGAGCTGAAAGGTTCATTGAGATTTAGATACATACATATTTGACTTTTTTCTCATTTTGAGCATTTTTTAAGGCAGGTATTTTTCAAGGCTCAGTGTTTGTTGTTGTTGTTGTTGTTGTTATTGTTGTTTTGGTGCCAGGGATTGAACACAGGTGTGCTTAATCCCTAAGTCATATCCCCAGCTCTTATATTTTATTTACAAATAGTCTCACTGAATTGCTTAAGGCCTTGCTAAGTTGCTGAGTCTGGCTTTGAAATTGAAATCCTCCTGCCTCAGCCTCCCAAGCCACTGCGATTATAGGAGTGTGCCACCATGCCTGCAAGGTTCACTCTTTTGAGGGCTAGGACTTTTGATTAGTATTTTTCAGTTTTACTTACACACACACACACACACACACACACACACATTTTTCTCTTACTTAGCTGCTTTCCTTGATTCTCCTTATCTCTTTTCTTCTGCTGACAACCAAACTGTATTGTTCTTTCACTCTTTCTTTAATTTTGTACTTCTGTTTTCTCTCCCCACCTAATCATAACAGGCATCTCTTCTGTTCTCTCCCTATTTGACTTTTGAAATTGCAAACCCTTTTGCAGACTTACGGTTTTTACTATGAGCAATAGCTGATCACATCATTTCTGTTTATTGTGAAAATTAACATTAAAAAACATGACAGCATGAACTATTGGGTTTAATGCTGTATATAGTTTGCATTGATTGTTGCTGTTATTTATTTACTCTAAACCATGAGGCACTGGAAACTTCAGAGACAACTCTACTGCCTCAGATCCATTCTGTTAGATGGATAGACACACAAACAAAATCAAAGAGCAAGGGACAAACCATCCCAAACACACCAAAATACTTCAAAGACAGAATCCACTGACACCACAGTGGAAGAAATGTCAGAGAAGGAATTTAGAAAGTTCATATTTAAACTGATCTGTGAGGTATCAAACTAAAAAGCTGCTTCACAACAAACAATCAAGAGCTTGAAAAAAGAGCCTACAGAATGGGAGAAAATCTTTACCACTTGTACCTCAGATACAGCATTAATCTCCAGGATATACAAAGAACTCAAAAAACTTAACACCAAAACAAAAACAAAAACAAATACCACATATATAACCAATCAATAAGTAGGCAAAGGAACTGAACAGGCACTTTACAGAAAAAGAAATATAATCAGTCAACAAATATATGAAAAAATGTTCAATATCCCTAGTAATTAGAAAAATGCAAATTAAAATTACACTGAGAAATGTTGACAAGGATGTGGGGAAAAGGGTACACTCATATGTTGTTGTTGGGACTGAAAATCAGCACAACTATTCTGGAAAGCAGTATAGAGATTCTTAAGAAAACTTGGAATGGAACTACCATATGACCTAGTTATCCCACTCCTCAGTATATATCCAAAGGACTTAAAAACAGCATACTATAGTGACACAGCCACATCAATGTTTATAGAAGAACAATTCACAATAGCTAAACTGGAACCAACCTGGGTGCCCTTCAATGGATGAATGGATGAGGAAAATGTGGTATATATACACAATGGAATATTACTCAGCTATAAGAAAGAATGACTTTATGACATTTGCTGGTAAATAGATGGATCTGGAGATTATCATGCTAAGTGAAATAAGCCAGTCACAAAAAACCAAAGGCCAAATGTTGCCTCTGATATGTGGAAGCTAATCTACAACAAGGTGGGGAGGGGAAGAATAGAATAGAAGTTCAGTGGATTAGACAAAGGGGAATGAAGGGAAGGGAGGGGGTATGAGAATAGGAAAGACAGTAGAATGAATCTGACACAATTTTCCTATGTTCATATATGAATATACCACAATGAATCTCTACATCATGTACAACCAAAAGAATTGTATCCCTTTAGAATAAGATATACTGTTTGTATAAATATGCCCAAATATCCGGTTGTATATATCTAAAAAGATACATATCTACTGTTTTGTATATCTAAAAATAAAAAAAAAACAAACTATTCCGTTAAATCTGAATTTAATCCCTCTATAAGAGAACAGAACCCTATTCACTATCTTACCATTTATATCTCCCTCTGTCAACTTGCCTCAAATAACTTGGCTGTAATCAACAATGCTAACCTTTCTGAGGTCCATCAGCCACAGTGGAAGCAGTGACCATAGAGGATGTGCTTTGGGTAAAGATTTTTTCTCAGATTTTCAGTGGGGTCTGTTTATGCAAAGTCAGTTGTAAAGTGGAGGAAATCATGTGAATAATTCAAATCCAATAAAATATCATGGCCTCAATTTGTAAGTATTTTAGATAAACAAGTTGAGTTTGATATGTGTGGAATTATGTATATTTTCCACTTGTATCTCACTTTTGGCAGCAGCATGATCCTAAAATTGTCTTAATGCCTATGTTAAGGTGCTTACTGAACCTAGTGCCTTTATTTTTTATTCATATTTGTACAGTATAAGCTTAAGATTGGGGTGTGAGGTATGAAAGGGCTAAATATAAAATATTATAAAAGTAATTAGAATCAAATAATCCCAGGGCATTAACTTCCACATAAAACTATCACCTACATTAGTATGACAAATATATGCCAGTTTCTTATTGGCTATTTGTTATTTTATATAATATGATATAAAAAAGTATGTTTAAATATTTGTATTTCTGATGACTAGGGAATTAGATAACAAGTTTTGGATAGTCGGTGGATATTGAATAAAATGAATAAGTAAATCATTGTGGACCTCTTATTTTGTGGCCTCTGTAGCACTAAAGGGCTTTCTGAGTAATATGTATAACAATAATCCATGAATTCATTAGTTTCTTCTCACAGAGAAATAATAGAACAATCCAGTGAATATCTGAAGATTCATTTTCTGCGTTTTTCATGTGCTTTCTCTTCCAAAAGCATAAAATCACTCAGGTGGAAGCAGTATACTCTAAGGCTTTTGGCCAATGTTTGTTCCTAAGCATCCTTCAAATCTACTTCAAATATATCCTTGTAGATCTATAGAAGCAAATATTGGCCACTCTAATTTCCACAAAACAGGAGAGAATTTACTGCAGAGCACTCAGGCTGTTCTTAATTTCACTGCAAGCAACAATGAAAGGCTTTTGTCAATATGTTCTGACTGTGTTTGGGAGAACTACATTCACTTCTCAAAGGAAGAGTACATTTTATGGTTGTCTCATTATATACATGGAGTATGGGACTAGAACTATAGATGTGTCATTTTAATTACTAAACAAGTCCTTTTAATAGAGGAAGAAATAAATATGCCTATCTGAAACAAGTGACAAGTGAAGACTTATTTTCAAATTTTTTAATGAGTAGTGGAGAGAGAGATGGAAAGATGAGAGATTGAGCTCAGGTGTGACAGCCCTTAACATCCAATGTCACAAATACCAGCATCTGGCACTATTATAACTACAGGAGGGGTTGGGGATGTGGCTCAAGTGGTAGCGTGCTCGGCTGGCATGTGTGAAACACTGGGTTCGATCCTCAGCACCACATAAAAGTAAAGACATTGTGTCCACCGGAAAAAAAAAAAAGTAAATATTAAAAAAAATAACTACAGGAGTTGACTGGCCAGGACTATCACAATGGAATCCAAAGGGCTTGCCTTAAAGACCAGTTAGGTTTTATTTTGTCACATGAAGGTACAGAGATAATTTAAAGCTATTTAAGATTGTGAACAACTAGGGAGAGTAATACTCTATGCTGAGTATTATAAAAGCAGTTAGTCCTTTCAACTTTTCCACTGCCTTCATGCTCATGCAACAAGAAGAGAGGTCAAGACATGGACACTGCTTATTTGCACCAGGCTTTGGCATGAGTGATGAATCGGGAACACTACAGTCACACTGTAAGAGAACTCTGATGAATCATCCTCTTGGGCACATATCTCTCTGTCCTATTTCTTTGGTCCAGCAAAAAAAAAAAAAAAAAAATCTAAAGAGTAAAAATAAAATGTGTGATTCCACTTTAAATTATAGAAGCAGAAGCACGTCAGCCTTTTCTTTTAAGCCCTAGTCCTCCTTATTCTTACAAAGAGTCTAAAAACCAAGAGGCACAATTATTGACTTAGCAAGAAGAATATATATTCCCTGGTATGGCTTAAAAGTGAGGGACATGTTGGGTTGAGGTTGTGGCTCAGTGATAGAGTGCTCACCTAGCATGCATGAGACCCTGGGTTCAATCCTCAGTACCACATACAAATAAATAAAATAAAGGTATAAAAAAAAAGTGAGGCACATGTTATTTGAGGAGGCAAGGATGTGAGAAAAAGAAAATTAAAAATAGAGGCATAGAAATAGTGATAGTTATTAAATGGCCTGAGAGCTCATAGTTGTAGCATTTTTATTAAGTAGTCTGTATGGCTTGTAAATATGCAAAGAAAACTCACATGACAATCTATTCTCAGAGGGATGATATTGGAACAATAACTGAGTGCAAACTTGGAAACCAAAAGCGTTAATAAGTAACTTAAAAAATAGTACAGAGATCTCACTGTGCCTTGGTACCACGAAGCCTGCGAACTTAATCAATGCAAATTACAGAAAATTATTAGGCAAGGCATGTTCTAGTGCCAATTAAGTGACTCTATTGTTCTATGAAGAGTACCTTTCTCTGATTTCTGAAGCTATGTGTTGCATTTGTTTTCCAGGAATGCATAATTTGCTTTTATTTTTAACCATTTAAGACTGTGATATCTCAAACCTGTGTTATTCTTTTTAATTGAATATGTTATTCCTATTGGGAATGGACTGTAAATTGCTCAGAAAAGAAAATAAGATAAAGGGATGTAGACATTGGAGATGGTTTTCAGTAAGCTGATTAGGGAAATGGGGATTAACACAGATGCTAATGCAATTTACATGCAGCTCCCCTTCTAACATATGTCTCTGGCATTCTCCAAGGTCACATCATCTCCAGAGAAAAACTCCACTATTTAATGCATTTCCAAATGTTTAGAAAAGAGATTTAAATGAATATATGGAAAACTAACTCTGAAATTGTACTTTCATATCGAGGATTGCCTTATTCTTCCCATAGCCCAAACCCATATTTCTTTCCTTATAACACATGTCACATTCTTTATCCACTAGTCTATTTCCAACTAATGTCAGCTCTCTGAGTTTGGGGGTTTTACTTTTGTGCATCTCTGCATTGGTGGAATAGAATGTCATGTTTCACATACATTTTGGGGGTATACAGATATTTACTGGGAATGATATTCACATAGATGAATTTATACTGAAATAAATTTAGTGCATGCTTAGTTTTAATTTAGCTTTGACATATACTTATTGGACATAAAACTATAAAAACTAAATTAGCTTTTAGTATGAATTTTGTTATTATCCTATAAATTATGTATTTTATATTTGACCTTCATGGATATAAGTAACCTGGTATTTACACAAAAATGTTTACCCTTCCATTTCAGCTCAAATGCACAAAAAGCTTAGATATGATCGTGCCCATCCTTAACAGAAGAATATGGTAAACAAACTGAAAATTAGTGACTTTTTTTGGATCCACCAGAGAGCTAAGGTCATAGGATAGATTGAAACTCCAAAATCTGAAGATATATCTAGACAGCCGTAACCAATATCTGTCTGCCTGGAAAAGAAGTCATTTGGACAATAAACTGGAAGAAACATATAATTGATAACTAGATGCTGGGTATGGATTAACCTGAAACTGAGAATCTTTTAGTGGGCAACAGTCTTAGGAAAACCCCCACAGTTTTGTGGACTTTATCCCCAAGTATCTCACCAGACTTTACTGGTAAAAACTAAGAAAGATCCCCTTATAGATCTAGCAGAGAAAAAGAAAACTAACCATTGTGAAACATGTCCTGAGTCTTCCCCAGAATAAAGACCTACTTAATCTGCAGGAAAAAGAACTTCGTCAGAGCCTGATCATAGCTGACAAAAGGAAATCCCTCCCAATCTAGTCTTCTGCAGGCTTCTCTCATGTAAGAGGGGAAAAAACACAGTCAGCAAGATTTAAAACTTCAAGGATGTTTGTGAGGGTGCAGCCTAAGAAGGTAATATGGAGCCAAGGAGGAAATTAAAACTATACTTCTGAGAAACTCTTGCAAAGGTCATAGCCAAAACATAAGACCACTAAAAGACTAAGATTAATAAAAAGATTATTGTGTGGACTCCCATGTGCATACTTTAGAATTATGCTCACAGGACCCTAGTATTAAAAAAGTGGGTAACAGTACCTGCAAGATTATCTCTCTTGAGAAAGAGCATTTAGGAAAGCCTAAAGTCAAAAAGAGGGAAAAACGAAACAAAATAACAACAACAACAAAAAAAAAAAATAGAGGAATTTGAAATCTCTGGTACCAAACACTAAACACATCCAAACTCAGAGCAACTTTATCATAAATCTGCCCATTAACAGCCTATTTAATTCACATTTTATTCCTGCTGAGTGGAGTGCTCTCTGCTTCCTATTGCCATATCCTGGGTTGCTTTCCTCCCTTGTACTCTCCTCTGCCATGATGTTTCGTCTTACCATTGCCCAGAGCTACAGAGTTAGCCAGCCATGGACTGAGCATCTGAAACTGTGTGCCAAAATAAACTTCCTCCTCTACATTGTTCTTGTCTGATCTTTTGGTTATAATGATGTGAAAGCTGACTAAAAAAAATGAAAAAATAAAAGATCAAAACACAACTAAGAAATGATTTAGGTTAGTGAGTTAAAATGAATTTTATTGCCTAACATAGGAAATCAAAAACATCACAAGTAGTAAAGCATTAAATAACATAATATGCCAATACATATAAACAATTTCAGAAGTGTATAGACTTTGGAGGAGGAGCCATGTTTAACTTAGTGTTCTTTTAAATTGGGTAGGTGTGCCATTCAAAGAGAAATTCATATCTACCAATTTCTATATGGGATCATAGCTTTGCCTTGTGAAGAAATCCTATCTGTCTATTAGGAAAGCCTTGATTAAACATATTCAGGGCTTGTTAATATACTTTAATCAACAGAAACCTACAAATGTTCTCAATTTTCCAAACCCAATCAGATGTAACATTCTATGGCACATTAGTTCTTCCCAGAATAATTTCATATTGAACCCCTGAAAAAAAAAACAAAACGGTAAAACCCTATAAGCTGCCTCCATTCATCCCTTTACTCACGTTGCATTTAATGTTTTCATAGTATACAACAACTTGGGAAGTTATCTCTCCTCCAAGGTAATAAACTCTGTTATGATCTCTAAATATTGCAATTATATAAACAATTTCTAAGATTGATTATGTTGGTAACTTTCCTTCAACTATGTACTTTTATTACCCTTCACGCCGTTCTCTCTCTCTTTGTTATTGCCATTTTGTCACTTCTTACAACATGGAAAAGACTGAAGAGCATTGGCCAGATACTTTCAGTAGATATAACTTTTGTTCTAAGTACTTCATACACAATTCTAAGATTTAGGAAATATTCACCTTGATTTGCATGTTTTAGAAAACCCAATAAAAATCAACAGATTACTTTGGGTCAGAACTTTTTAAATCAGCACTGTTTCTTGTTTGTAATTTACAACTTCCTTGATAATCATTCACCACAAACTAAGTCACAAGCTAGTGGCCTCCAAAGTGCCCTCCTTGCCTACAGCCAAATTCCCTTCCAATCCTTTAAATTATATCAAGTAACAATCATTAGCAAAGATAAAAGAATAAAAATTCAAATAGGTTCTTTTGAGCACAGTTTCTAATAAGCCAAGTATATATGAAAAATAAATTTAAATGGAAGGAATAAAGGTGAGAAAAAAAAACAAAACTAAGAATAAGGGCTGGGGATATAGCTCAGTTGATAGAGTGCTTGTCTTGCATGCACAAGGTCCTGGGTTCAATACTCAGCATCACAAAAAAAAAAATTGAGAATAAAGTAAAATTTAATAAGAGTTTTATATGAGATTATTCACTATTGCTGAGCAAAATTAGGGCTCATTAATTCTGGGAAAAAGTGAAAGTAGATATGAGGGAAAATAAAGTTAGTACTTTTTATTCCCTCAGCAAATATCATTTCATTCCACTTAAAAGTGAAATGAATGAGTGATTTGCACTGGTCCTTGGAAAACTTCCACTGTTCATTGAACATCATTTAGGTTGCCCTCACAATCCTCTGTGAAATACCATATGGGTATTTATTATTATTTTTAATATTAATGAATAGAACTCTGGCTAAATGGCTTGTCTCCAGGATACAAAGAGGCTGTCAAAGCTATAAGGATATTCATATCTTCTGCCTTTCAAAATATTTACTTGGCAACACAAAAAATTATGACTGTGGCTCTGTCCTCATGATACCAAAAACAGTAGACTGATTCAGCTGGAAAAACTACTTATATGTATGTGGAATTGTTTCCTCAAAGAAATACCAAAAATTTTTTCATATTTTCATTTTATTTTGTGTGTTATGAAGATTCAGCTTAAGTGCACCAAAGCACAGGATGGTGTTTTAAATTCAAAGCTGTCAATTTTAGAAAACACTTACTTTGTTGTTATTCTGTATGCATCATAGTTTGGGGCACATACTTGTGAACAAAGGCTGATTCTGATGGCTCATGTCTGACCTTTTAATGGTCATCATTGTCAAATATTTCCTATGCTTGAGATACAGCAGTGTGGTATGTCACTAATTTCTTTAGATGTAATAATTTTAGAGCAATGCATGAAGGGTAAATGAACTTTATTCAATGTCATGGTGACAGTTTTTATTTTTTGATTATACATAAATCAAAACTAGAAGTAGTGTATATGATCTAGTGTGAAAAAACATTTGGTTTGAGTGGCAAAAAAAATGGTCCTTGCTTCAGTTCCATCATACTCACAGACGAACTCTGTAAAATCATCTATAGTAGTTCTTTATTTTTAGGGAATTCATTCCAAACCTCCAGTGGATGCTTAAAACCACAGATAGTACCAAATCTTATATATACACACACACACATACACTATATATAAAAATAGATATACATATATATATACACACTATTTTTCCTATAAATACATACATATAATGAAGTTTAATTCATAAATTGGGCTTGGTAAGACGTTAACAATGACTAATAATAAAATAGAACAATTATAACAGTATTCTGTAATCAAAGTTATGTGAATGTGACCTTTCTCTCGCTTGCTCGCTCTCTCAATAAATTTTACCGAACTCACTCTTTCCGTGATGATGTTAAATGATAGAATGCCTATGTGATGAGATGAAGTGAAGCAAATGACATAGGCATTATGATGTAGTGTTAAGCTACTATTGACTTTCTGATGATGTTAAAGGGGAAGCATCTGCTTCTGGTAATCCTAGATCAAGATATGATGATGTTGGTGGTTGAATATCAGGAGCAGATGATGTCTGTGATTGGGGATCCTTAATAAAAAAGGTGTTTTTGCTGCAAAATTTTGCAAGAATGTTATAATCAGAAGTTGATGTCTCTTTCCTTTTAATTCATCAAATTTTTGTGGCAGAGGTTGTAATCCTTCGGTGATCATACTAATGACCTGTATTGGGAAGTCATTATGAAGCAAAATAAGAATTACTTAAACATTGCAATACTGCTAGTGCTGATCCAATAACTAAGAAAACTACAGTGTGTAAATGCTAAACAAAGAGATGTTTCTTATCCTAGGTGGGATGGGGCAAGATGATTTGATATTTCATTATGCTACCTAAAATGGCATGCAATTTAAAACTTAAAAATTGTTTATTTCTGGAAAAGTTGACCATGAATGACTGACACTATGGAAAGCAAAACCATAAATAAATGGGGCCTACCCTAACTACTTTTAGCTTCAGTTCTATTTCAGAAGAAGGGGGAGAGGTTAGATAAAAGGAAGAAAGAAGGAAGGATGGGTATTAAGGGAACAGAAAAATAAAGAATAGAGGGAGGGAGGGAGAAAACAGAAGAGACGGAAAGGGACACAATTTTGAAAAATATTACATATGCCCAAAGAATTCAAATTCATCTGCCTCCTTCTAACCTTTGATTTAAACAGAAACATTTTCATATGTTCATGAATTCAAGAAACACATAGAAAACACCTACCATTGCTAAATATTATGCTCTGTTCTGAAAATACCACAATAAATATCCCATCATACCCACAGTGAATATTGTTATAGTGTAGTTAGGGTAACATGGAAAGCACAATTATTATGACTTCACTTCAATGAATAAACCTGATTACAAAGTGGAAGACATTTTCTTCCATAAGAAAGTTTTTTTTTTTTTAATTTTGTTTCCTTTCAGTGTTCTTCAGGTGTTACTTCTTTATGTTTTATGACTTCACTATTTTTAGGCTTTTGTGACTCTGGAGCAGATAGCAATGCAAATCGGGAGGTAGGCTGGTCCTGACTAAAATAAGATTTCCTTAGTGTCTTATCAGGATAACCTTTAAATTTGCATTTCATTCTCCAGCTCCTCCTCTGCTTTAATTCTCCTAATATTTTTCTTTCTCATGTCTCAGGTTTTCTTCCCACTGGGTGTCAATCTATTAAGGAGATTGTCCCAATAATTATTGCTAACAGAGGCATTTCTTCTAATGGTTCTCACCTGCCTTGCCTGGCACTACAATCAAAGAGGTTCACTGCACAGGTTTTTTTGACTCTTGTGTCCATATTCCTAAGGATTGGTACAAGGAGTTAGCCAAGAAGTAATAGCTCTGACATGGTACACCTGTCCCCTGTTTTACCTACAAAATGATTAAACTATAAATAAATCCTCTAGGTCAACACAGATTTTGTGGCTCCAACTTTCTTGCCATCTGTGTTCCCTGAGAATTATCAAGAGGCAGATTATGCTTGGCAGACTTTATCTTCTCTCCAAACAGGTATTTATTGATCAGTAAATTCAGTGCTTTCAAAATCTCCACTAAACAAACATTACAACTCATCTGGTAGGTTTAGAAGAAGGTTTTTCCAGAAGCAGGCTCAGAAATAATTTGGGGAGTATTTTTACAGGCCATCCTGCCAAATCCCTCAACAGACAAGTATGCTCACTTCCTCTTGACTGCCTGGTGATATTCCAAATGCATGACCAAAAGGGAGACTGTATGTAGCCCTCAAAGGAAGGAAGGTTCAACTACTGTTGGCAAATGCTTGGAGAAACAAACCCTATGACTTAGAACAACTTGGTTCAGCTATTAAGTTATTTTTGGTAGACATACAGCAAGAGCAACCCAAAAGCTTCAGGCTTAATAGCACCCCAAAGTGTCATTTCTAGATTATAATAAAGGCAGACTTTAGCTCAAACATTACAACTCATCTAGCATATAGCATTCTATCATATACCAATTTATTAATTATACATTATTAAACATCTCTAAAGCAGTTCATGTAACTTCGGAGTGGCACCTCCGAATCATGCATTTTAATGAGTATTTTAGGTGATCCTGAAGCACACAAGAGGATTAATACTGCATCCTCAAACTATATATACATCAAAGCAAATGCCTCCCTTCACTGCCTCCCATTTAGCCTTTCAAAGCTGGAAGAGTCCAGAAAAGAGCTGATGAAAGGACACCCTTGAAGGTAACATTCGAGGCAGATTGGATATGCATTACACATGCTCTTCAACTTTGCTTACTTTATAAACATAGAAATTATGCATAGGGTTTATTCTTAAAATGCAGAGGCATGGAATCTACACTGAGCTTGCTGAATCTGCATATTTTCTGTCTCATGTATTGAGATTCATATGTATTTTGCAAATGCTCTGTGGTTGATTCTAATGCACAGTCATGTTTATGAATTATTCATGTTGAACTACCTGGAAACTACTTTTCATTTCTCCCATCTAAGTGGTACAGCTTCAGCTCATAGAAAAACACTGCACTCTTCTGTACTCAAAGTTGCTATTAATTAGCACTATGATCTCAGGCAAGTCATTTAACATATCAGAGCTCCAGTTTTCACATACAAATTAGTTAAACAGAAGCTAATACAGTTATACTTTGGCTAACATTTTATCAATATATCTATTCAATTAGTCACAAGTCTGTTACAGGGTGGTAGAAGGCACTATTTTGATAATAGCCAAGGCTTTTCTATCTCCTATGATTTTTTGACAATCTTGGAGACTCCATCCTTTGGGTCATTGGTGTTCCTTGAATCCAGGGAGGGTTCTATTCAAACAAGAATGAAGAAATCAAGTGAACCTCCAAGTGGATTTTTTTAAAAATCATAGAACACATAAGAATTGTAAATTGTTTGCATTCCAGTAAAGATAGGCCTTTGGAGGAAACCGACCTATAGTTCATGACATATGCATTTAACTCCAAGAAATGAAAGGAGCATGGGAAAACAGTTTTCTGTCCCTGATAAAATAATGAACCTATGCATTTAGGGAAAATGAAATAATTGGCAAAGGTAATGAAGGGTGGTAAATTGTGAGTAAAAATTTCCTAAGGCCTTGTCCTTAGGTTCTGTTTGAATGAATGAATACCTAGATAGTGTGACCCAAACATAAACAAGGGTTAGTGAAGAGCTCCTGGAGAAGTCACAAGTCTACTTTGTCGCTTGAATTTTTGAGTAGCAATATGTGAAAATATTATTCCGTGTGATGGGTAGGGAACTTCTAAAACTAGCCTAAACCCTTTGGAGGAACATAAAAATATTCAAGAGTTGGTTGGAAACTAGGACTCCTCAAAATGATTGGAAAATGAAGACATAATGATCTGCAATAAACAGGAACAGCAGAGCATGGGGGCATGGGCATTTGGGCCACAGAGGCAGTGGACAGATATTAATAATATCAATTAAAATTATAAATCTCAAAGTTAGCATGGGTTCTCTTTGGTTCCAATGTTAAGTTATACACAATAAATTATCTGTCTGTCTATATATCTGTCTATGGCAAATATCAAGTTTTTGGTAATCCCCCTACAACATACATCACTTCTTTTTGTTGTTATTTTTAGATATACATGACAGTAGAGTATATTTTGACTTATTATACATATAGGATATAACTTATCCTAATTAGGATCCCTTTCTTACAGTTATAAATGATGTGGAGTTTCACTGGTCATGTATTCATATATGAACATAGGAAAGTTATGTTTGATTCATTCTACTGTCTTTCCTAATTCCATTCCCCCTCCCTTCCCTTCATTCCCCTTTGTCTAATCCAGTGAACTTCTATCCCCCCTCATCTCCTTATTGTGTGTTAGAATTCACATATCAGAGAGAACATTTGGCCTTTGGTTTTGGGGAATTGGCATTTACTTAGCATGTTAGTCTCTAGTGTCATCCATTTATCAGCAAATGCCATGATTTCATTCTTTATTGCTGAGTAATAGTCCATTGTGTGTATATATACTACATTTTCTTTATCCATTTATCTTTTGAAGGGCACCTATGTTGGTTCCATAGATTGGCTATTGTAAATTGAGCTGCTATGAATATTGATGTGCCTGCATCATTATAGTATGCTGACTTTAAGTCCTTTGGGTATAAATTGAGGAGTGGGATAACTGGGTCAAATGGTGGTTCCATTCCAAGTTTTCTGAGGAATCTCCATAGTGGTTGCATCAACTTGCAGTCCCACCAGCAACATATGTCACTTCTAAGGCAACCAGAAGGAAAAACAGGGCAGGAAATTTCTGAGTTTAAGTGAGTACTAACTCCAAAAGAGACTAAATTTCAAATTAGAATTTAATGAATTTAATTTTAATTTGAAAGATTGGGCCAACTACCTCTTTGCAAAGTGCATCACTCTAGGCAGATCCAAAACCATTACAAAGGCTGGAATCTTCATCACTTATAATTGGCACAATATATACTCTCAGATCAGTGGTTCTCAACAGTGTAGTGTATTAGAATAACTTAGAAAGCTAAATAGTGGAATACACTCCTCTGGGGCATGGCTTGGTCATTTGCAGGTTTTGAAAGCATTTGAAGTACTTCTCATATACAGTTGGCTTTAAGAAACATATCCCTATATAAGAAGTAGGACTATATTAGGAATTAAGCATTGGGCTCTATTCCAAAGATTAAAGTTAACTAATCTTAATAGATTCTTAAAATTTCTTTGTGCAGGAGTACTCAGTATCTTTTGTTAAATTCATCCAGTCTATAAAAATTAACTGGGTGCCATTATCAACTACATCCACTGCAAGGGTATATTCTCAACTCCTTCCATAGAGAGTCAATTTTTGTTTCTCTCAAGAGACCCTACAGCCTTTCATCCCTGGCTTCATCTTTCTCTCTCCCTGAAAAAGCACTCTCAATCATGATGATAGTAGTCAGTCTTCAGTGACTTTGAGAAAACCACATAGATGATAGACTTTGCATGGAAAGTGCACGTAAAATGGTCTAGTTCCAAAACACAAAGCTCTGGTCATGTTTTCCTGTCTGGAGGAGAGTCACAACCCAGTCTCCTTGCATTAACTATCTGTCTTCAAAGAAACACAGGCAAAGACAACTCCCAGATTATCTCAGTAATAAGAGATTCTAGTCCAGAAGAGTCTTTGGCCTTAACAGCCTCATAATCCCACCACAACTTCTTTATTACTGGCCATGTTCTCTTGATGATTATAGCTTATTACAGAATTTTTCTGTGTTTTTTTTTAGAAAAACAGAAAATAACATGCTTATTGTATAATAACAGCTTCAGTCATGAAATGTTCTAGTACACCCTACTGCCGCAGTCTGGCTGGGCACAATCAGGAGCCACTTGTCAAAAGAAACTAACTTTATTTTTAGAACCACACACGCCAAACAAAACAGCCTCTCAGGAAAAACCCTCAGGGCCTCAACTGCCACCACCGGCTTTCCACAAGCCTCTCTCTCCCACCCAAGCTTCTCTCCACCTCCCACAATCCTCCTGCTCTTGAGGCCGATTGGCTGGGTCACGTGGGCGGAGCCAAAAAAGTCCCCCAATGAGCAGCTCCGTGGTCTGAAAGGGCAGGGAAACAGCCCAATGAGCATCACCGCAGAGGAGCCAATCAGCTAGATGTTGCTGGGGCCGCTGTGAGCCAATCATCAGCCGGCAGCTGGAAGTTTGCTGGGGCCCCTTCGGCTGTGGCTCTCAACACCCTACCTAGGAATTAACTATACTTTTTAGCTCAGGTGTGGGGTCCTACTTCTTTTAAAAGCCCAGATTATCAGATAATATACCCTGAGCTGGAATTGACTTTTCTCCTCTCATAAGAAATTTAGTACTTGCAGAAGCAATTCAGAGACCACATAGAGGCTTCACAACATTTTGCCATAAGCATCCGTAGATGGTTTCCTTCTATTGACAGCACTATATCAATTCAGGGGATATGATAAATTATATAATATTCTTATACCCACTTTCACTACAATCCATTATTTGAAAATTAGCCATGATTTCTAAGAATCTATTTCCTGTCTCTCACAAGTTTACAGAAATGCCCTCAAGCTGGCTTATGCCCCTTCCCATCTAGGCTTAGTAGTAATCCTTGGAATCTCAGACCAGACAATATTTACTATACTGCAATTATAGAAGTTATAAAATTTGGGGTGCAAACATATAACTTGTCCTATCTTTTTGCCAAAGTTTACTCCCTATATTCCAAGGATGAAAGGAAACAAACTTGAATGCTTATGATAAACTCAGCCACTTCTTGATGTTTTTCTCAGTATTATGTAAGGAAGAAATTCTGGACTTGTATCTTCATCGTCTCTTTTCTTCGGGACCATCTCTACTATAATCGGTGGGGTGCTTTAAATTGTCACATTAGGATGTATTTTTCATTCATAACTTTTTCTGCACACAATGGCCTCTACTAAGATGGCTCTGATTTTGTCATCAATCCCGTAAGTTTTTATCTGCTCTCGGACATGATCTCTGCTGCCAGATCTTCAAGGAACATGTGCTAACCGTCTCATCTAAAATCAACATCACTTCAAGTCCACTGTGTCTTTGTGAGACTGGCAACATTCCATGTTCCTTTTAAGATTAACCAGAAATCTCTGTGTATTCAAAACCTACATCATTCTTGGTCAACCTGTACTAATAAAGAAACATGGAACTTCTTTTTCTTACAGCATTTCCTTTAGAAAACTAGTGATTATAAACATTTCTGTGCTTCTCTGAGACTTATATAATTTTTAAAGGCAAATAACCCTCTTGCCAGCTTTATGATACAGGCACATTCTTCATAAAGGCCTTGAGTCATCTCTTTACAATGTAAACATCAAGAAAAAGAGCACCCCTATTTTCTAGTCTCCCTAAGAGTTGGACTTGGATCTGACTCTAAATTGTAACTACCTCTCTGTTATATAGATATAGAAGTTATATAATTCCTTTGGATAAAAGCAATTAGCTAACAACAGATGGCCACCTCAATTGTGAGATAAATTTAGAATAAACTCTGTGTAACAAATGGTACTGTTAGGTCCATTTATCATAGACACCATTTATCATAACATATATGTAATGTACTAGGTTGTATCTGACTACAGAGAAGGGTTAGATTCCCATCTTTTCAATCTTCTGGTCCTTCTGAAGATCATTGCAATCTTCTTTAATGCTTATTCAACAGTAAAACTGTTTTCTTTCTCATCTACTTTTGTGGAGAATTTTTCTGGGTTGGCTGGAAAATATTTTTCCTAATTATTTCCACATAATATGAACCCACCTCTTAAATTCAAAAGCCTTGGTATTAAGAACATTATGCCAGTGTTTCAGAAATTCTGTGGAAAAGCAGTTAACATTTTTTGTTCCATGCTAAAATACTGTTTTTGTTGAATTTTTATTTCTGAAAATGACAGGCTATGTTATTCAGATGAATCCTCTCACAAAAAAATAATTCACCCTTTTTGTCCAGAGAAATGGTTTACTGCAAAAGAATACCCTTCCTGTATGCCTTAGATAAATTTCATGAATGTCCCCTTTGTTTACCTATAACAAGGCCAGACACTGTCTCTCCAAATTCCTATGACTTGTCTCATGAATGATTACTTGAATTAATCAATAAATAATCCACCAAAATTATCCCTACTGATTAATTGAAAGAAAATGCTTATTAATAACATTTTGAGTAAGTTTCATTTCCCCAGGTCCTGGAACTTTGATCTATACTTGGCTTGAGCAAACATATAACATCTCCTGAGAACAAGCTGGTCTTGAAATAAATTTTTTAAATCTTGGATTTAATATCCTACTACGTCTTTCATTTCATTTTCCCGCACCCAATTCTTTCTAGCATGTTCCTTTGCAGAAAGGAACATTCATTTCTCTGAAGAAAAAAAATGGAGATGATTTGTTTAAGCATCACTGTTTTTTTGAAATTTTTATTCTAATTTGTTATACATGACAGCAGAATACATATGTAATATGAATTGTAATGCATAGCACAATTTTTCATCTCTCTGCTTATATACAATGTATATTCATACCATTTGTGTCTTTTTCATACATGTACTTGGGGTAGCGATGTCCATCTCATTCCACCATCTTTACCCCCTTGCCCTCTCCCTCCCCCTCCTTCCCCTTTGCCCTATCTATAGTTTGTCTAATCTTCCCATGATCCCCTCCCAACCCCACTATGAATCAGCCTCCTTATATCAGAGAAAACATTTGGCATTTGGTTTTTTGGGACTGGCTTACTTCACTTAGCATTATATTCTCCAGCTTTATCAATTTACTTGCAAATGCCATAATTTTATTCTCTTTCATTGCTGAGTAATATTCCATGGAATATATCACTGTTCTTTAGGAGCAAAAGGTTCAGGTAAAATTTAATGCCATCAAAGACAAAACAAAGAATGCAGTTTTTTTTTTATTATTATTCTGCTGATGCAGTATTTTTCTTGTGTCACTGAGCTAGCAAAAACTTGATTGTCAGGGAAGCAGATTGGCCTGTGAGTGAGACCAAGAGAAGATGTGATGCTCAGCATCTTGAATTAGCATCACTTCCAGTGTGCTAAGACTGATAGCTTCCCCTATAAACCAAATGGGGAAAAGACTTTGTGATACAAATCTATGTTCATTACAAAATGTCCAATAAAAACCAGGGAGTGTGATGGATGATAAGATCTGGCAATGTTGGCACTAGATGATGGGAAAGAGCAAATTTGGAATCTCCAGACTTAAGGGTCAGAGAATACATAATTGTAATACAGAAAGACCAGGTGTGTATGGCACCTCTGTGGCAGGTAACACTGGCTTTATGCACCAAGTAGTTACTACAT
This sequence comes from Marmota marmota marmota, assembly GCF_001458135.2. Taxonomy (NCBI): domain Eukaryota; kingdom Metazoa; phylum Chordata; class Mammalia; order Rodentia; family Sciuridae; genus Marmota; species Marmota marmota. The sequence continues at coordinate 24,713,781 of NW_026000249.1, forward strand.
GTATAGGGTGTGTGTGTATGTTTGTTTTGGTACCAGAGATTAAACCCAGAGGTGTTTAACCACTGAACAACATCCCCAGCCCTTTTTATTTTTTTTATTTTGAGATAGGTTCTTACTAACTTGCTTTGGGTCTCACTAAATTACTAAGGTTAGCTTTGAACTTACAATCCTTCTGTCTCAGTCTCCCAAACTGCTGGGATTACAGGGATGCACCACTGCACCCAGCCTGTGTTTGCTTTTTAATTATCATTTATACAGGGCACCATTAAACCTTGGCTGTTTACAAAGATAAAAGGAAATAGCAAGTTCCACCAGTTGAGTTTCTCTTCATATCTCTGTTTCCAAGGCTAACTGATTACTCAACTGACAGCTCAGTCTTGAAGCCATCAACTAGGATGATTCTTATGTACAAAAGGAAAAGTACCACCAGGTTTATGATTCAAACTGGAGGATTTTATATTTACTTTTATTCCCTATGGGATATAACCAAGGCACAGCAAAACAAAAGCCAGTGAATGTTTATCACTTCATTGACAGCAAAGTGTCCAGATAAACTTGAAGAAGACCTTAATCAGCGATATGGACAAATCAACTGTCATTGGGACCTGGAAAGAACTCTTAGCAGTCTTAGGCACCAGCCATAAGGTTAAGGTTCCAGTCAGGATGCCAGAATCTAGTAAGGAAAAGAACAAACACACACAGTCCCAAAATCTAAGAGAGGTTATGTTAGTCAGTTTTCTGTTACTATAACAAATATCTGAAGTAATAAATTTATAAGGAGAGAAGATGTGTTTGGGCTCTTGGTTTTGGAGACTCCAGACAATAATCAATCAGCTCCATTGCTTTGGAGCCTATGGTAAGGCAGCCCATTGTGACTGGTGGAGCAAATCTGCTCACCTCATGACCAGAAAGCAAAAGAGAGAAAGATACCAGGGTCCCATAACCCTCTTTAAGGGCACAACACCATTAATCTAAAACTTCCCACTTGGCCCCACCTCTTAAAAGTCCCACTGCCTCATAATAGTGCCACACTAGTAATCAAGCCTCTAACATATGGGTCTTTGGAGGACACTGAACATCTAAACTACAGCAAGGGGCCTCAGGAGTTTGCAGAACATTATTATAAGGAATGTAAATAAAAGTCCAGGTCCCAGCAGGGGAGTTAACTTTATCCTGAGCCCTGATTTTTAATTTTTATTTTCCCCCAAGAGAAGGCAAAATAACTGTACTTTCATTTTTCTATCAGCCTTAGAATACTTACCAAATGGTGGAAGCAAGAGCAAGTAACAAGGGTTCCAACCTTAGTAACCACAGTCAACATTACTGCACACTTACCACTGTAGAAGAAAAAAATGTTAGAATCATAAATTTATTTCTTGCAATCAGTCTCAAAAGAAGAGATTTAAAATTAAAGTGCTTCTGCATAGACAAATAAATTTATATCACATATATAGTAAGATATTAGAAGATTTAGAAAGAATAGACAAAATGAGTTAAACACCAGAGGACTAATGTGTACAATTTTGTTAAGTAAATCTAATTTACTGAAATAGATACTCTAACAGGTAACATTTTCTACAAAAACATGTACAAGTCCCTTGTTGTAATTATGTCTTAAGTTTAAGGGTTACATTACACTAGAGATAATACTCTACAAATGAAAACATATTATAGAAAAGTTCCTTCTGTTTGCAGCAAACTTGCCCCCAAATTCTATGACAGGACAAAAAACATGTATAGATTTGTTAAGACAACTCATGACTAGTGGTTTTTCTTAATACCTTTTGCCTCTAATGGTAATTGACTTGTAGGTATTTCCCAATGTTATGGATTGGATCTGGAACATAGACAAGATGTGTTGAAAGCATGGACCCCAATGTGGCAAGATTCAGAGGTGGAGCTTTTAGAAAATGATTAGATAATGAGGGTTGTAACCTTATCAATAAATTCATCAATTTTGTAGATTAATAATTTGAATTGACTCCAAGGAAGTGGGACCTAGTTGGAGGAAGCAGCCCACTTGGGGCATGCCCTTGGAAGGGTCTGTCTTCTCCCCAACCCTTTCCTCTCTGCTGCCCAACTGCCATGAGCTGAGCAACTTTCTTCTGCCATACCCTTTAGCCATATTTCTGCTTTAAAGCCAATTGACCATGAACTGAACCTCTGAAACTGTGGGCCAAAATAAATATTTCATTGTCTTAAGTTGTTCTTGGCAAATATTTTGGTCATAGCAACAAAAAGCTGATGAACACACCCACTTTTTTATTATTTTTCAATAAGGATTGATGAACAGTCTTATATCTTGCATTACCAAACAACTTGTAATCAAACATAGTGATATCCCCGAACAGTTTTGTATTAAATACTATGAAAATATTTGGCTTATTGCTGTATTTTAACCAAAATGAGTCACAATATCTGACACTGAAACACCTCCAATTCCCCATTATGTTCTAGATAGTTTGCTTAGGTATTTTACAAACATTATTTAATTTGACCTTCCTTAAAACATTATGGTCTAGGTCATCTTATTCCCACTTTACAGGTAAAGAAACTGAGGAGTAGAAAGGAGCTGCTCATCTATTAAGTCTCACAGGTGAGATTGGAAGCCAGACAGTCTGTCTTCGAAGCCCTCCCTCAGAGTCAAAGGGAAAAGTGGCCCAAAACAGTGTGATAATAGAGACCATAGCCCAACTACCAGAAGTGTATTCATTATACAATGCTCCAATTGGAATTTGTTCTTATTAGATCATTTTTTAATCAAGTCAATATTATGATGTGCAATCAACAAAATCCAACTCCAGTAGACTTTGAAGTCATTTGGTGAATGTCTACTTTCACAGGCAAATTGTTTCTGGTGCTTTTGTGAATTGACTTACAAGCTATGGAGTATTGATGGCATTATAACTAGAGTAGGCTGATTCTTTTTTGCAGTGGTATATCTGGATTGATTTTTCATGGCAAAGATCCTGGGTGGCAAGAGACTTCTTATTTGGTTTAAAGTAATCCTGAGAAATTGATTCAATTTATAAGCATTTTTAAATGACACTGCTCTTTTAAATATAGTAATGGGGTTTCTTCAGAATGGATACACAACTGAAAAATTCTATCCAATTTTCCACTGAATTTTGCTGTAATATCAAAGTAATGTTTGTGCCAAGATATGATAATATCATACTTAACAAAAAAAAAAAAACTCGCTTTCATTTATTTAAAAGGAAAGATGATACTTTGGGGATGACATTTGAATAATACTCTAATTTAGCAATGTCAGTATCTTCAGAAATTAATAACTTACAGTCTGTGCAGAATATAAAAATTCTATCAACTCAAAAAACAGGAGCACTAAATTATCTTTGAGGGTCCCCCAAATATTTACTTTAAGGGGTATCCACCATAGAGCAGAGGAAGGAGCACAGCTGGGGGATTCAAAAACTGATATTCTTATTCCAAGATTTTTACAATAACTGGGGAATCAGGAGCAAGTCATGACTGCATTTGACCTAAGTCTCCTATGTTCAACATGAAGGGACTGAAGTAAATTATTTCTAAGATGACTTTTGACTATAAGACTCCACAACTTTAATGCATTTCAATCTCAATGCATGAATACGATTTTGTATCATTTTGCTCCAGAGTTTAGTTTTTCAATTTCAGATCAACTATATACTGAAATAAATGAATAATTTTAAATTTTTATTTATGTATACACCTTTTCTGTGACTGGAATTCCAGTCTGAATTTATAGAAAATATTTTAGGCAACTAATAGTATACAAAATGCATTTATACAAAAAAATAAATTCATAGTACATAAAACCTGGAACTATATTTAAGTGAAAACATCTGGAAAATAAAAACACCTGATATAAATACAAACAATAACCTGGGCGCAAGCATGCCTGTAATCTCAACATCTTGGGAGGCTGAGGCAGGAGGACTGCAAGTTCAAAGACAGTCTCTGCAGTTTAGCAAGGCCTTCAGCAACGTAATGAGATTCTGTATCAAAATAAAAAATAAAAAGTTTTGAGGATATAACTCAGTGATTAAGTACCCCTGGGTTCAATCCACAGTACCCCCCCCAAAGTCAATAAATATAAGTAATATTCCTTCCTTGGTCATAAAAGAAAACATCACAAATGGTTAAGAGTTTGAATCAATACTGGATATACAAAGAATTATCAAATGCCTTAAATTGCCTAAATAAGGCATTTAATTTCATAACTGAGAGCATGCAGTTTCATATTTCTGAGAAATCCCACAAATTAGGGTACATTTATCAATGCCAAATTTCAGTATATTTTGTACACATTTTGACATCATGAATCACTGTCATTTCCAGGGTCGTCTTTGATCACCTTGAGAGCAATTCAAAATACCCTGGCATTGATAGAACCATGTTAACATTATAACTTAATCAATACCCCTGTTTTCTCCCTTCAAGTTAAGTATGGCACTCTTTAAATATGGTCTCAATATGAACTTTTATATGCCTCACTTAACTTTAGTAGGATTAACTAAGTAGGATTAGGCTGACTATAGAAATACATATTTAAAACATTTATTAAATCAACTACTCTGCTGTTGACTGAATTAACCACATTCTCCCCAACCCCACTACTTTCTGTATTTCTGGAAAATTCCTCTTGATTCCATGCAAAATCAAATATTATCTCTTACAGCAAGTCTCCCTAACCACCCCGCAAAGAGAACCAATCACTGTTTTTTTCCCCATACTCCATAACACATTGCACATAGGTCCATTGCTGCCCTTACATACTGCATTAGAGTCAGTTGTTTATTTGCTTCTTAATACTCAGAATGATCAAAGAGTGGTCCATCGTGGCACATTCTGGGAGGGTGTCAAGGTATGAGTGAAAGATCAAACAACAGTGTAATAAATCGGAATTGGGCTGTAAATAGTTCAGACTTACCAAACTACTTATACAAATATATGGCACATACACACTATGGATTATACCTGAGAATAGAAACAGAAGGAAAGGAAGAAATGAAGGAAGGAGAAAAGAATAGAGTGCAGCAGGAAGAAGAGGAGAGAAGGGAAAAAACTTTTTCAATTTTTAATTCTTATATTTGATGTCATTCACATTTGATTTTATGCTTTAGCTACATGTCATTTCACCAACCCTGATATGGTAAGCTAGTAGTTGCTACAGTGAAGTCTGTTTTCACTAAGGATAAACTTATTCATAGACATAAAGGCAAAATTCTTTTTGTCCTGATTTTTCAATTTGACAATACATTTCTGAGTTTATGATAAATTTCTAATTTCTAGTTTTCTATTTTTATTTCAATATGTTAGGGTATTTTAAAAAATATTTTTTAGTTATAGGTGGACACAATATCTTTATTTTATTTTTATGTGGTGCTGAGGATCGAATTCAGTGCCTCATGCATGCTAGGCAAGCACTCTACCTCTGAGCCACAACCCTAGCCCCATGGGATATTTTTCTTGTTTTTTTAAACTAGACATCTTACAAATACATTTAAAGAATATAAATTGGGTAATAAACTAAATCACTTATTCACAAAGAACTTTATTTTGTATTACTTGTTTTTATAATTTCAGGTTTTAAATTTATTTTTGACGAGTATACCCTTATGGAAAGTTTGATACTACATAGATTCAGTGGAACATGGGATTGGTATAGGATAAATTTATAATGAAAACAAGATAGGGATGGAGGTGTAGCTCAGTTGGTAGAGTGCTTGTCCAGCATGCATAAGACCCTGGGTTCAATCATCAGCACCACACACAAAAAAAGAAAGAAAGAAAGAAAGAAAAGCAAGAAAGAAGGGTATAATTTGCGATTTATATATTCTAGACATGCAAAATACTTTATGAAGCTATAAGCATTAATTTGTACTAAAAATATAGATACATTTTAAAGTAATTCTGTCTTCAGTCTTTCCCCATGAAGTTAGTTCTGTCTGGTTCATTATCATATGAATCATTTTTTTTTTTTCATTCTACTTGGTAGAATAGAATAGTCTGAGTGGAGAATTCTCCCTACAATGACTTTGGGGTTAACCTTCACATTTTCTTCCTTCATGCTATATCCTAGACATATTGAGTCAAGTCTCATGCAACATTTTCTAATAGTGTTTCCTCTATGATATATGTATTTCTCTGGTAAAGCTGATAATGAGGATTTGGGAACGTCGTCTAACTTCTGATTAATGATGTCTCTCTAGTTTTCATTCATCTATTATTGTATTACATTAATCTTTGATGTGATATTGGCATGCACATCAAAGTACTCTGCTGTCCTTTCCTGAATTGGACTGTTCTCTTTTTGAGAATAAACTCCCAGATGTTGGCTTTGTTGCCAACTCTCACTGACATTGATGCTGACATTCACATAAACCATAATCACTGGTGACATCTGCAAGATTTAATTTAAACAATGAGTAACAATGCCAATGTCCAGCAGAAAGAAAATACCTATTGCAGAACAGAGAGGGCTATTTTTATCCAGATGGTAAGCATAAACATTACCACCATTCAATAGAGTAAACAGAGTTTGAATTATCAGTTTATGAAGCAATGTTGACCAATTTTATCACATCAGATTTCAGTGTTAGAATTTGGCTTCACAGTACAGCTGTTGGCTTCATTGCAGTATTTGAGAATGCAGATGTGGCTATGAGGATTCATTCCCTGAGGCTAGAATATCTAAACAAATTGCTCTGTCGCTGGGCATGATGTCAGGAATCTTAACAGCTAAGAGTATTACAAACAAAGCATTTGCCATTTTGCATCTAAACTAAAAGCAAAATTGGAAGCCAAAGCACCAACACACACATAAGTCAAAGGGTTGAGGGACCACTTTTAATCCTACTGCTGCTTCTGAAGGATGTCATTACTGGTGTCCTGTGGCCACTGTGGTGGCAATGGCACACTCATGGAACCTGGGTAGCATTTTAGTTGTGTCACTTCAGTGACATTGATTTAACCTCTTAGGACCTCAAATTCATCATCTGTAAAATATGACCTAAAAACCCTGCCTTTTTATAAGAGGATTGTGAAAAGTGTATGAAATATTTATGCAAACACATTTTGGAAGCACTAAAGTATTATAAAAATAGTTTGTTATTTATTATCCATTCATTCATTCCTCCACCCATTCAGTATTCATTTGAACGTCTCCTATGTGCCTTTGGACCTTCTATTTTGTCTCAGGTGGTTGATGAGTCCTCCTCCCTCCCTAGCCCCACCCATACTTTTAACTGTCCACCTCTATGTCCTGATTGTGGGTGACTTGTCTTTAAAAAAATTGGTTAGACAGTACATATGCTTTTCTAATCCAGTGCATGTCTCTCTCTGCAGACAGCTGATTATTCTAGTTCCAATGCCCTACCAAGTTTTGTGTTTTATTAGAATTATTTTAATCCTCCTCTTGCATTTGTAAGTACTTGCCCTAAAATAGTACAATGTGCTAATTTTGTATTTTTATTTTAAATAATTATTTTTTAGTTGTTGTTGGACACAATGCCTTTATTTTATTTATTTTTATGTGGTACTGAGGATCGAACCCAGGGCCTTGCACGTGCTAGGTGAACACTATACTGTTGAGCCACAACCCCAGCCCCCTAATTTTGTATTTTTAATGCTGAGAGAAGGTTGTTGGGAGATTAGAGATATTGATGGATGAATAGTGGGACAAGGGGCTGGTAGTCATTGGTCAGAGTATTTTAGCTTTAGTGCACATATTGCAGGGGTAGCAGGGAAAGATTCAACATATACATTGTACACAGCAGGTTTTAGACTCTCTAGGCAGTCTAAAGAATTAGTCACATAGGCCACTAGAGTCCTGTTTTAAAAGACTGGAGACATTTATTGGAAATAATTCTTTTTTAAAGAAGCTTTAATCAAGCAGGTATGCTTGGTCTTCATCTGTTATGGGAGGAATATTTCTATTTGTATACGATGATATTCAAATGCATCTAAAGAGCAGCCTTTATGAACTCATATTCTAAACTGGAAGGCAAAAATGTGAGTAAATTCTCAAAGCAATAATTTCATTCAAACCTCTTTATAACATAAAAGCAGGGTACAGTGGGCCTTGTTGATCACCAACTTGGACCTAACATAGTATATAACACAGAAGGGAAGTTAAATTTTTCCTAAACTCTCCATAGAATAGAGCTTTGGCACCTCAGAGGCCATGGACCACAAGCAGTGATAACCAGCAGAAGCACCATGGGCTCTAGTTATAGCCATGGTGTTTAAAAGAAGGAGCATAAATGCTCAGCAGAGATGGCAGGAATTAGGCAGCAACAGTGCCCACCTATAGAGGGGTGGGACAGCAAGGAGGTTAAGTGACCTACCAGTCACCTATTGGCTCTCAAATCTCTGTTTTCTCCTCCATTTTCCTCAGCCAATGCCACTTCAAATTCCAGGCAGCACTTTCATCCAACAATTTAGTGACTTCTAGGCTGTTCTCTAGGTTCCTTTTAGCTCAATTCCTGACACGTCCTTTCTCATGAATGGTCTCCTTTTATTTTTAAATAATCTATGTACTTGATTATGAAATGTAAATGATTCAAAATACTATGCAGGGAAACATAAATCTCCTTTTTATTCCTGACTACTAATTCTTTAGCTTCTATGCCAGAGATTGATACAAGTATTAATTTATAGTGCAATCTTCCAATTTCTCTAGATAGATATATGAATATATATACACACAGAGAACTGTACATATAAATAGACATAGATAAAGATATATGGAAATATGTGAATGTGTATGTATAGAACATATAAATAGATGGACACATAGATGGATAGATAGGATGCCCAAATGAGATATCTAATAGCTGTTGAATTGACATGACTCAGTTTTGTGAATAGAGTGTGTATTAGCTTTTGTTGCTATGACCAAAATGCCTGACAAAAACAACTTAAAGAATAAAAGCTAATTTGGGCTCACAGTTTCAAAGTTCTTAGTCCATGACAGGGTAACTCCATTGCTTTGGGCCTAAGGTTAGGCAGAACCTTATGGAGGAAGGATGTAGTGGAAGAAAGTTGCTCAGCTTACGGCTGCCAGGAAGTGAAGGTGGGAGTGTCAGGGACAGATACAGTTCAGATCTAAGTCCCCAGTGACATTTTTCCTCCAACCACGCCCCCACTTACCTACAGTTAGCACTTGGCAGCCCATTCAAATTATTAAGCCATCAAATGGATTAAACCGCTAATGAGGTCAGAACCCTAATCATTGCCTAAAAGCCCCACCTCTGAATCTTTCTGTATTGGGGACCATGCTTCTAACACATGAGCTTTGGGGATTATTCCAGATCCAAACCATAACAGAGTGGATGGGAATGAAGGCAGTCAACTAAAGAATTCTTGAGAATTCCATCTTTTATGAGTATAACTAGAGTCTACTTGGAGCAAGGCATAACATGTATGTTCTTAATGGGTGAAGACTGTTAATTCTCAGACCTATATGAGGTCCTTCTTAGTTTCAGAACAGGAAACATACCTTGGGGGATCTTGGATCTGTCCTGGGTCTGTTTTATGTAGAATGAGTTTATATATTCAATACTTTTGTAATGAAAATATGAGCTTACCACTAATGTATGTATTTGAGTTCTCTTTTGTAAGAGGTATTATCTTAGACATTGCCTCACACGTGTACTCTACCACTGAGCCACAACCCCAGTCCCACAAATTTGTCTTTTTAAAAATATTTTTAGTTATACATGGACACAATATCTTTATTTGGCTTATTCCTTTTTATGTGGTGCTGAGGATTGAACCCGGTGCCTCACATGTGCGAGGCAAGCGCTCTGCCGCTGAGCCACAACCCCAGCCCCACAAATTAGTCATTTTGACATGTTTGACGCATTCTGCTGTCTCACCTTTTTATAAAACAAATCATAAATAATAAATAGGTGAGAGAGGGAAACTCTTCCTTATAGTAGAATTGCAGCTAATAAATAGAAAAAGAATGATGGCAACTAAAATTTTCAATTGGGCAAACACCAGATAATCCTCAATGGATGTTAACATTAATAAGCAAAATTACAATCAGAAGTAGAATTTTTTGTGCCATGTGCAGTGGTATACTCCTGTAATCCCAGTGGCTTGGGAAGCTGAGGCAGGAAGATCATGAGTTCAAAGCCAACCTCAGCAACATGGAGAGGCACTTAGCAACTCAGTGAGACCCTGTCTCTAAATAAAATACAAAAAAGGGCTGGGGATGTGGCTCAGTGGTTAAGTGCCCCTGAGTTCAATCCCCAGTATCCCTCCCCCCCCAAAAAAAAAGAAGTAAGATTCTTGCCTATCCGCCAAGTAATAATAAATATAAATAAGTAACAATAATAAGTAATAATAAATACAAATAAACTTTTAAAAAGAGAAAACAGTAACTTCATGGTAGAGAAACCTGTCATATAGCACCTTACCTACCTGATGTAGTTCACATTACTTATTTTCTTCTGCACCTCTTCCTGACAGGATGCTTTCTGAAAGACACAACACCACCTTTGCCACCTTGATCCTCTGCGGCCTCTAATCTGAATTGTGGGCTCCTTCTCATCTGTTTCTGCTGAGATGACCTCCAAGGTTCTAATTCTATCTTACAGGTGTATCTTGTCACAAGGCCATTGCTCTAGGAAATTTCTTGATTTGTACCATATAGAGAAGGCTAAGTTAGTATAATGGAGAATATAAACAATAAAATACACTTTTGCTCCTCCACAAGTTCAGAGTTCAGCCAGAGATGCACAAATTTGAGCACATTAACATCAAACATAACTAATTCTATGATGTGGGTAGAAATAGCATCATCAGCCATGTGGATAAAACAAGCACTGGCTGACACGTTTAGAATCTAGTAGGTCTCACTTTCCCAGAGAGGACAGGCATCCTCACTTAAGAAGCATAAACCACAAGATATCATGAACAAAAAAGAGGGAAATCAGAAAACTCTAGATATGGCTACCATTACCTGTGCTAGACTCTCATTCTGATATGATACAAATGACCTCCCAGTTTTATTTCCCTTCAAACATTGTTTCCATTAAATTGCCCTTCCATAATCTTTCTCCCCTTCTCAAAAGCATTTTTTCTATTTGTTTTCAGTATGGACACAAACATTTTATAATTTTTACATAAGAATAATGATATCTACAGCCTCATATTGATAGTTTATATGTGAAAATTATAATTTTCTGATTATTAGACTTATTAATCACTGAAAATTTTATATAAATGTATGTGCATACATTACATATATATTGACATTTTTTTCTTTTTTCCTTTTTTTGTCAGCAAATATTTGAGGATTGAACCCAGCAGTGCTTTGCCATTGAGCTATAACCCAAATCTACTTTATATTTTATTTTGAGACAGTCTCACTAAGTTGCTGAGGCTGGCCTCTAACTTGGTGATCCTCCTGCTTCAGTTCCCAAGTCACTGAGATTACAGGCATATATCACTGTACCCAGCTATATAAATCTTATTGCTCCATAAAAGTTTATTTACCACATGTGGTTAGAACCGATTTAAATATTTTCTTGACTGAAGACCAGAGCCTCATCAGAAAGGATCATTTAAGTATCTTCCAAGCTTGCATCATCTTCCCTTTCATGGTGTTTTAGCAAAGCCTTACCTTGCCTCTACGTAATGGCAGTAGAACACTAGTGTTACGTATCATTCATTAGTAAGCTATTTCTGGAGATCCTGTCCAGCCACCCACTATATTTTGCAGATACTACTTGGAAGTCAATGACTTACTTAAAAAAAAAAAAGGCATTCAGATGCTGAAATGGTGAGTTACAGAAGCTAGGTACTGTGAGAAATAGAAAATCCAGTGGTCCATTTTTGAATACAGTATTTAGCTTTAAATGTAAAATGACTTGGTATGTAAGAAAGGTAGCTGGAGGAGAGAACAGAATGAAAAGTTCCAAGAAGTTAATACCATAATGTAAAAATTCATACAGCTGCTTGACAAACAGGTGAGAAGGAAGGGACCCTACCTGACCAACAGAGATAAAGTGCCAAAAAGTATTCAATCCAAGGGGATTCTCCTACCACAAGAGAACAAAGGGAGGTGGAGATAACTAAAGGTATATTTTTAGAAATAAATAACCCGATAGGAGACAATAAAACCTAGATGATGCTAGGGAAGACTGTGCATCCCATCATAATCAGCCAATGAAGAAGCTGAGGAGGGATCTTGCACTTCCAGAGATAAAATGCTGGCTGTACCCAATCTGTGTGTCCCTGACTACCAGGCATCTGATCTTGCATGACCTTCATTAAAGTAAAGCTTCTCTTTTTGCTGTTCCTTTTGTCTCTTAGTCCATTCTTTGTGTTTGGATCTGTGAGCATGTTTCTCACAGTACCATTTTCCTAGTAGTGGGGGAAATGAGTTAAAGATTAGCAAAAATAATGAGTATTGTACACAAAGAAAAATCATAAATTTGCCTTTGAGGAAGGAGATGGTGATGCAATGATTGCAAAAGAAGAACAATTATTATCTGTATTAAATTTCCTCATTTTTTCTGGGAGTAGATCAGTATCCTGTTTTATAATAAAATTGACAAAATCTTCATCCTCTTTTATGAAAAATTTTAAAATAAATTTAATAGGTATATGTCAATGCTTTACTATGAATGGCTTTCTTTCACACCTTCATGTGTTTTTCATAGTAGACCTGTGAGATGATTGTCAACCCTTAGGAGAAACTTAAGCACAAATTGATTAAAAAACAAAGAGAGTCTATCTGATCTGATAGGAGTTGCAATTTGGGCAGGGTGTGGCAGCACACACCTGTAATCCCAGCAACTATCGGGAGGCTGAGGCAGGAGGATCGCAAATTCAAAGCCAGCCTCAGCTACTTAGTGAGATCTTCACCAACTTAGCAAGGTCCTGTCTTAAAACATAAAAAGGGCTGGGGATGTGGCTCAGTGGTTAACCATGTTCAATCCCTGGTACAGAAGGAAAAAAAAAAAAACCTGCAAATCAGGAAACACATTCCCCCGCCCCAGGGTCTTTTTTTTTATATTTATTTTTTTTAGTTATAGTTGGACACAATACCTTCATTTTACTTTGTTTATTTTTATGCGGTGCTGAGGTTCTGAGGATCGAGCCCAGTGCCTTGCATGCGTTAGGTGAGTACTGTACCACTGAGCCACAACCCCAGCTCCCCCAGGGTCTTGAATATGTTTTCCCAGTGTCTTACAAATTTCCAACAAGTTGTAAAGGTACAAACCACTAGTGGGGAGGGGTATTACATGAGTTATTTGACAGGAGTGTAAATGGGTACAGACAGCTAGCAAGCTGTCTTCTAAGAAAGGGATTGGGTAATTTAAAGGATATACATAAAGCAGTTTTTAGAGAGGGAGACAATGAAAAGAGCAAAGAAATTTGGGGGAAAGGAAGGAAATTGAATGAGATGACCCTGGTGACCCTAGTGACTACCTACAGGATTGGAATGTTCAGCTTTAATAAAAACCATAGCTCTCAGCATGTAAACTATAGGATATAGGAAGTTTGGGCCTGGCAGAGTTTTTATATGTTAGAAAAAGGATACATATATCTACAGAGGGTCAAAAGTTCTCCCAGGTAGACATGACTAAGCCTGGTCTCTTATGATTTCTCAGCCTAATATTTGGGGAGTGCCTCAATTCACTTTTTGCTTTGATTTTAATTTCTTCCACATAGGAATAAATTAATTTAATTTCGTTTCATTTTTTCTCACTTTATTGCTGAGAAAGTTGAGCTCAGCAATGGCTGGGACTTAGTCTTAATGAACCAGGTATTGCACACAGTAAACCATGTTCTCAGTCCCACATCTTTTGTTCCATGGACCATGCTCTTAACACACCACTCAGAATCCTTAGAAATCTGCTGGGAAACAAATTATCAATAGTCATTGTCTAAAGTCTTTGATCTACCCTCTCTGTTTAAATTCCTTGACTCTCAACCAACCAAAACATGAATACTAGAGTATTTCTAATATAACCTAAGAAAATACACCTTGGAACGGGTTCCAATACGATGAATTTAGAATCCATTGTAATAAAGTCTTCTCAAGCCAAAGTCTTTTGTATTATAAGAGTAGCCACCCCTCTCTACCTCCATTCACTCCTCTCATCTTCCTGCTATGCACCAATTCTGGATGCCATTGCCATTCTGGGGAATCAGGAAGGAGATAAAAAATGTGTTATTCTTCCCCCATATTTGCTCATTACTTTTTCAAACTTTTAATTTATATATTGAGTGTGTCTTACAAAAAGGTTCTTTGATATATTCTTTTCCTAGTATTCTCCAAGAAAGAATACAATTCCGACAGTTCAATAGATTGTTTTCATAAAGATGCCACATTTTCAAAGGGTGAATAAAATGTACTGCTTCTCTTAGAGATAGGCGAGAACAATACAAAATGGTACAAAACAGTGGTAAAAGGAACTACACAAGTGTCTTTTCAGAGGATTTCACCCATCATTCAATACCCACCTCGAGATTCAATTCAATTCATAGCATTAAATTGTATAATTATCCTGAACAGCATAATGTTGGTGAAAACATTCTCAGAGATGGTTGAGATTTTTTTTAGGTTTTAGTATCACTTTCCATAGCTTCTTGCTCTGAGGAAAGCATTGATTTCAAATTATTTCCTTTAAACCAGGGCACTGGTATTAAGTGGAAACATTTATACATATCCCTTACTATAAACACTTACAATCCCATCTTTCAACTAACACATCCTCAAGACCCCTGTAGTTTTCCTGAACCAATTGCTACTCATTTGTAACTTTCAATAAACTCTTAATGAAACATGCCCATGAGAAGCAGTTTCTAGCATGATTTTTTTCCAGCATTCATGAGATATAATCTCATAATGAGTTAAAATCTGTTTATTTTCAGGGAACACATGTTATTAGATATATACATGTTTTGTGTGGTTATTACCACAATCAATTTAACATGTCCATCACCACACAAAGGTACTAGTGTGTGTTGGTAGGGTGGGGTGAGCAAACTTCAAACAAACATAACAGAATTATCAACTATAGTCACTATGCTGTACATTTAATTATCAAAACTTAATTCATCTTTAAAAATTTTATTGGTTCTTCTTAGTTAAACAACATTAGGATTCATTTTGACATAATTACAAAAGCGTGGAACATAATTTGCTCTAATTCTGTACAACAGTTCTTCCCCTTTCCCTCCTCTCCTCCCTCTACCTGTTACCTTTCCTTTACTGTTCTTTCTACTATATTTACCAGGTTTTTTTAATGTATGCGGATAAAATAAATTAAAAAGGCCATAAATAGATTTTTTAAGTTTTTACTTTTACCCACATGAAATACCTCTGATTCTATTGTTAGTTATATACAAATTTGTTTATGGATTTCTATATGTGTGATTTGAATATTAACTATTGGATATAATTTTAAAATAAACACATTCTATGATAAAAACAAAATTTAATGCATCTTATAACTGAAACCTTGTACTCTTTAACTAACATGTCCTCATTTACCCCAAACTTTCCCCCCAGCCACTGGAAGTAACCATTCTTCTCTGCTTCTATGAGCTCTATTTTATTAGATTCTATAAATAAATGAGACCATATACAGTATTTGCTTTTCTGTACCTGGCCTGTTTCATGTAGCACAGTGTCTTCTGGGTTCATCTATTTTGTTACAAATGGGAGCATACTCCTTGCCCCTTTTTTTAACCTAGCAATCTCTTTATTTTTTATTATTTATTTACTTTTTATTGGTGGTTTATCATTATACATAATATTGGTGTTCATTTTGACATAATTATACAAGCATGGAATAAATATAATTGGCTCTAATTCAGTCCCCAGTACTTTCCCTTTGCCTCCCCTCTCCCCTCCCCCATTCCCTTTCCTCCACTCTACTGATTTTTTTTGTAGTTTTTTTTTTAATTAGAGCATTACACACACACACACACACACACACACATATGTGAAATTCACAGTGGTGTATTTATGTATGTATATAAGATCGTTTGATCAGTTTCATTCCATCATTCCTCCCTTTTCCCATCCCTCCTCCCTCCCTCCGTCTCAAGACCCTTCCTCTACTGATTTCTATTTTCATGGGATTCCCCCATCCCCTTTTTTTCCCCTCTATTTTATTCAAACTTCCACACATGAGAGAAAACATTCAACCCTTAAGTTTCTGGATCTGGTTTATATCACTCAGCATGATGTTTACCAGTTCTATCCATTTTCCAGCAAATATCATCATTTTATTCTTCTTTATGGCTTAGTAAAACTGTATTGTGTGTATATTTCATATTTTGGGTCTGTTATTCTTCCAAATGAATTTTAGAAATTTTTTTTCTAGTTTTGTTAAGAATATCATTGGTATTTTGATGGAAATTGCATTCAATGTTTATAGTATTGTGGCACTACGGCCATTTTGATAATATTAATTCTGCCTGTCAAAGAATATGGGAGGTCTTTCCATCTTTTAAATTCTTTTGACTTTCTATAGTTTTCATTGTTTGGGTCTTTTAACTCCTTAGTTAGATTTATTCCTATGTATTTTATTTTTTGGAGCTTATTGTAAATGGGATAATTTCCCTACTTTCTTTTTCAGCTCCATATTACTTATTGGAGTATAGAAAACAACTGATTTACGTATGTTGATCTTGTATCCTGCTACTTTGCTGAATCTCTTTATTACCTCTAGAAATCTTCTGGTAGGGATTTTGGGGTTTTCTAAATGTAGGATCATGTCTTCAGCAGATGACTTCTATTTCTACTTGTATCCCTTTAATTTCCTTCTCTTGCCTGAATGCTCTGGCTAGAGCTTCAAGGATTATGTTCAATAGGAGTGGTGAGAGTGGACATCCTTGTCTTATTCCTGTTTTTAGAGGAAGTTCTTTCAGTTTTTTTTCTTTTTTTTTAGTTTTTATTTATTATTTGAATAAATAATAATAATAAATAATAATTCATTTATTTTTGTAGTTGTAGATAAATAGAATGCCTTTATTCTTTTTATTTTTATGTGGTGCTAAGGATCAAACCCAGTATTGCACACTAGCCAGGCAAGCACTCTGTCACTGAGCCACAACCCCAGCCCTCAGTTTTTTTCTTTCAGAATGATGTTATCTGTGAGCCCCAGGTAAACTTTTTCTCCTCCAAAATTGATCTTGTCACATGTTTTAGTCACAACAGCAAAAAAAAAAAAAACTGACTAAAACACCATCACTCTTTGGCTTTGAATTCCCCAAGAGGTGATGGGCACAGGAACCACTCCCCTAGTTGCTATGGACCTCTACCAGCTGGTTCTCATTTGTCAGTTTTGGGGCCTGAGGCTGGATGCTCAGAGGGTGCAGGCTGTGTCTGTTGGCTATTTCTATTGTGCACAGGAGTTCATGTTGCAGAGCTCTGGGCTGTCATTTTGACTGCTGCGGGTCACTGTGCACAGACTTCCCTCCACAGAGCCCTTTTCAAAGTGGCCTGATGGCTGTCTGCAAGCATGGAACCTGTGGTTGTGTGTTTCTCTGGGTGATCTGTGGTGTGGAAGTGTCCCCCGTGACTGACACAGATTGCTGGGGCACTGTCCCTGCTACCAGGAAAGAAACTCAGCCAGCTCAGTGGGCTCAAGCTCCCACTACCCAAGACTGTGGGTGCCCCACCCCTGGCTGAATGGGGACAGAAACCACCATCCCAACCTTATCCGAACTCCCATTGACTGCAGCCACAAAACCCAAGTGCCATCCTTCTCTGCTGTCTGGGAGAGAAGATGCCACTCCACCTGCTTCTGAGCTCTCACTTCCCACATGAATTGCAGATGTCAGCTCCACTCTAGCACTTCCCTGGTGTGTCCTAGGAGTATCCTGGTTGGATTGCTCCATCCCACTCCCCATGTTGGCAGTGAGGGGAAAGGGGTTTTAGCAACTTTCAGTTAGTAGCAATCCCTCTATAAATTCTTTCTACATGTATTATTGAAACAACCCACTCACTGTAAGGGTACTCCCTCTGGTTTTATTTGTTGCTCTCTAGGTGGGAAGATGCCAAGTTGATTTAATTTCTTTTTGGGTGACTGGACAGCTGTGGACTCCACAAAATGGCTGCTGAACCCAGCATGGTTTTCAGTCAACAATTAGGTTTAAACTGCTTGATCTCCTTCACCAATTCTACTGCTCCTGTCGAGTTTTAATTTGGTCTGCTTTTCTTTCCAGCTGTTGTGAACGAAGTGAGCTTATATGCTTTTCTGCTCCCTCTCTCTCTATTGCCCTTCCTCCTCCCCTGACACTAGTCCAGGTTCAGGGTTGAGGAACTCTGCCCTTATTTTCTGCTCTGGTAACTGAACTTTAAGTCTCCTTGTGTCTCAAACTGTCAAACATTGGGTCTTGGGCTGGGGCTGTAGTTCAGTGGTAGAGCACTTGCCTAGCATGTGTGAACCACTGGGTTAGATCCTTAGCACCACATTAAAAAAATAAAGGCACGCTGTCCATCTACAACTATTTAAAAAAAAAAACATTGGGTCTTATAGTACTTATTCTGTCCACCTCTCTGGTCACCTATGCCTTCACAGCTTCCTTTCTGTGCTATGAAGGGGTCAGGGGTCACCACTTAGCTTCACTCTGCCATCTTCCTGAATTTCCTATCTTTTTTTGGTAATAACCATCTTAACAGGTGAGAGGTAATAGTTTATTATGGTTTTCATTCACATTTTTCTGATAATTAGTGATATTGTGCACTTTTTCATATACTTGTTGACCATGTGTATATCTTGCTTAGAAAAATGTCTGTTTAGTTTGTCTATTTTTCACTCATCATTTATTTAATTTTGTTATTGAGATGTATGAATTCTTTATATATTATGAATGTTATCTCCTTATCAGACATAAGTGTTGCAAATATTTTATCCCATTCCACAGTTCTGCTGATTATTTCCTTTGCTATATAGAAACTTTTTAGCTTAATGTAATCCCATTTGTTTATTTCTGCTTTAGTTGCCTCTGCTTTTGATGTCATGTCTAAAAAAATCATTGCAGAGGTCAATATCAAGAATACTTCCAGGAGTGGGGTTGTGGCTCAGTGGTAGAGAGCTTGCCTAGCATGCGTGAAGCACTGGGTTCGAGTCTCAGCACCACATATAAATAAATAAATAAAGGTCCATTGACAACTAAAAAATATATATATTTTTTAAAAAAGAACACTTTCCCCTGTATTTTCTTCCAGGAATTTTACTATTTCATATTTGACATCTAAATTTTTTGATCCATTTCTAGTTAATTTCTGCATATGGTCTAAGATAAACAGCCAAAGTGTTATTCTTTTACAGCTGTATTTTCAATTTTTCCAACACTATTCATTGAACAGACTCTCCTTTCTCCATTGTATATTCTCAGCACCCTTTTCAAAGATTAGGTGACTGTAAATGTGTGACTATTTCTGTTTCATTGTTCTGTGTGTCTATTTTTATGCCACTCTTATGCTGTTTTCATTATAATAGCTTTGTAATATAGTTTGAAAGCAGGAAATGTGATGCCTCCAGTTTTGTCCTTCTTCCTCAAGATTGATTTGGTTATTAGGGGCTTTTGTGGATCCATGCAAATTTTAGGATTATTTTTTCTATTTCTTTGAAAAATGCCATTAGAACTTTGGTAGGGAACGCATTAATCTGTACATTGCTTTGTGTACTATGAACATTTTAACTCAGCAAAAAAAGCAAGGTGCTAAGCAACTCGGTGAGATCCCATCTCCAAATAAAATACAAAATAGGTCTGGGAATGTGGTTCAGTGCCCCTGAGTTCAATTCATGGTATCAAAAAAAGATATTATTTCTTCAAATATATAAATATAGTGTAGGCAGCCAGTCTGAATGATTTCACATTCTCCTTCCCTGAGCAGAGAGGCTCTGACCATCGCTTCATCTCGTAGTGACCTGAACATTGCCCCAGTCCTGGAAGTTTGAGGACACGTCTTCAGATGTAGGCATGGATTGAGCTACACTCACCTGTTCCTTTGTGATATTACCTCTTTGCCCTGTTTGGGATAGAATATTTCTTGGAAATGACCATTGTGTGTCCCCTTCTCTTGCTTTGCCTTTGGGTGTGGCCTTCCTAGATGTCAGTCAACCTGCTGACAGCAGACATCATGAAGCTAAACTCAACCCCTGAAACTTGACCCTTTGCCTCATTTGAATGGCTTCTCCTCAATAAAAGGGTTCAGCATGTGCTCGCTGTCTTTCTGTGGACACTTAAGGTCAGAGGAGCTGTCACAAGATCCCCCCCCAAAAAAGGTATCTGTTTCTTGTGTGGTTATTTCATGCAGCCCAGTTCCCCTGGAGTGACTTTGAGTGTTTTAGTCAGAGGAACACAACAATGTAGGATATCCTTCTATTATGTTCTTATTATGTTATATTTGATTCTAATGTAAGTGGAATTTTTTCTTAAGTTATTTTTTTGGAAAACTTATTGTTGGAGTATAGCAACACACTTCTGCATTTTGATTTTATGTCCTCCAAATTCACTAATTTATTAATTCTAAAAGTTATTTGGTAGGGTTTTCTATAAATTAATTTATGACATCTATAAACAGCAACAATTTATCTTCTCCCTTCCTGTTGTAGATGCTTTCCATTTTATTTTCTTGCCTAATTGTTCTCAAGCAGAATTATTAAGGGTAAAAAACACCTGAGGGTTGTATAACCTCAATAGCAAGCATGATGAAACAATAGAGAAAGTGATGAGCTGAAATTCTATCTGCTCATGTTAATTCCTTAATCACACACCTTCCAGCTAGTATTTTCTGAATGCTTAGGTTCCTACTTGCTTTATCTTATGTTTACTGTATTTTATGATTAGAGACCCTCATCTCTTCCCACACAGTTCCATCATTTTCACTACCATTTCCAGGGGCCACATATGAACTAAGTGTGTGGGGCTTAGTTATTTTAACTGTTTATTTCTAAACCATTCCAAGTTCCTGTGAAATTTCCCTGTATTAGGCTATGGTTAATAAATTGGATGTCCTAGCTGCATATATTGAATCCTATTGCAATATGGGAGGAAAGTGCCTTGTAGAAGTCGGGGAAGCAGTTCAAAAGTACAAGAAAGAATATTTCAGGTTTTCATTGTGACCAATTCACTTAATTGAAACAAACAGCCTACAAATATGACTTATTTAAGTATATTGACCCTAGTTTCCTAGAAGCATGTTTTGTTTGGTTGGTTGTTTTTCCAAACCATGGATTTTGTAGAGCTCTAGTTTTGTCAATTTATGAATTAATGAATATTCTATTAACTACAGTCTCCAGGAAAATAACAGATTTTTTTGCTATCTCCTATTACACTAAATGCAGTATTGTAATAAATAGGCATTGGTATTTATTAATATTGTCTTTGATTAACTGAGGGCTTCAGGTAGAGTAGCCAATTCTTTCTCTCCATCCACTTTCCTCATCTTCCTTTTCAAAATGGTTTCATAATATTATTATTAACTTTTAGTTTCATTTTTAAAACACAAAACCATTGTGTTTGATATTGTTTTCAGATCATATTGATGTTGATATACTATTTTAAAATTTTGAAAGCTTATACCTATAATATTTTCCTCTAACATGCTTCTTGGGCCATGTATCATGGTGAAATTAAACTATTTAGCAAATGCATAAGATTACTATTAGTTTTAACCTCATCTCAAGGTCATACATCCATATTGTACTACTTTGTTTCAGAAAATATTTTTACTGAATACTATTACAGTCCCACAACTATGAAACCACAAAACTTCAGAGACTAAAATTATTTTCTCAGTTTCACACACAATTTCTTGGCACTTAAACCTAAAAGAGTGTAAGACTGTTTATAGTCTTTATTTATCACAGAGTGAAAATTTTTATACAAAACTGCAGATATGTTAATAGGCTTGATTCCCTGCTGACAGAATTACATAAAACATGCACTGTCAGCTGGGCACAGTGGCACAAACCTGTAATTCTAATGGCTTAATGTGGGAAGCCGTTCTCGCACATAATTGGGCACCTCCCTGACTGGGTGTGAGGCATTCCGGCTAAACTGTGTCAGAACTAATCCCCACCCTTTCTAGGTTTGAGAGCCCATCCGTGTGGGGGTGTGACTGACCATTGACCCTGAGACCAATCACTGACCCTGACCTTAGAATGCTGTCCCCCTCGACCTTCATTGGATGGAATTTTCCCCTGAATTTCTTGTTCCCCAATAAAAGGCCATTCTCTGGCATGCTCTCTCTCTCTCCTGCTAGTCTCTTGTGTAAACCTCGCTGCCCCACTGGGTGGCTCAAGGCAGGAGCCAGAGGGGGAGCCATCTCAGACCTGGTCAAAGAAAAAGGTAAATTGAGTTTATGTGTGTTTATTTTGATCTCACTTCACGTTAACTTCTATGCTTAGAACCTCTAGTGTGAAGCTAGCGTGCTGGTCGCGCGGCAGAGCTTAAGAGGCTGAGGCAGGAGGATCTCAAATTCAAGGTCAGCCTCAAGCAACTTAGGCTCTGAGCAACTTAGTGAGACCCTGTCTCAAAATAAAAAGTAAAGAGTAAAAAACAGGCTGGGGATGTGGATCCGTGGTTAAGCACCTATGGGTTCAATTCCCAGTACTTAAAAAAAAAAAAAAAAAAAAAAAAAAAAGCATTATCCACTTCATTATCTTTCTAAATTCTGAAATATTTCAGTTTCTGTATAACATCTTTTTTTTTTGGAGTTTAATAATATATTTTATTTAACAATCTACATGGCATGTCCAAAATATTATTCCAAAATGTAACCAATAGAAAACTATTTATTTTTTATTTGTTATTATTAGTTACACATGATAGTAGAATGTATCTTGATATATTAAATATATATGGAGCATAACTTCTCTTTCTTCTGGTTGTACATGATGTAGAATTATATTGGTCATGTAATCATATATGCACATAGGATAGTAATGTCCAATTCATTTTCCTATCTTTCCTATTCCCATTTCCCTTCATTACCTTTGTCTAATCCTAAGTACTTCTATTCTTCCCTACCCTCCTTATTGTGAGTTAACATCCACATATCAGAAAAAACATTTGGCCTTTGGTTTTTTAGCACTGGCTTATTTCACTTAGCATGATATTCTCCAGTACAATCCATTTACTGGAAAATGCCATAATTTCATTCTTTATGGCCAGGTAGTATTCCTTTGTATATATAAACCACATTTTCTTTATGCATTTGTCTGTTGAAAGGCACCTAGGTTGGTTCCATAGTTTAGCTATTGTGAATTGAGCTACTATAAACATTCATGGGGTTGTGTCACTGTTATATGCTGATTTTAAGTCCTTTGGGTATAAACTGAGGAGTGGGATAACTGCATCAAATGGTGGTTCCATTCCAAGTTTTCTGCGGAATCTCCATACTGCTTTCCATTGTGGTTGCACCAATTTGCAGTTCTACCAGGAATACATGAGTGTACTTTTTCCTCCAAATCCTCACCAGCATTTACTATTCCTTGTATTCTTGATTGCCATTCTGACTGGAGTCAGATAAAATTTCAGTGTACTTTTAATTTGCAATTCTCTAATTGCTAGAGATGTTGAACATTTTTTCATATATTTGTTGACTGATTTCTTCTGTGAAGTGCCTATTCAGTTCCTTTGCCCATTTATTAATTGGGTAATTTGTTTTTTGGGGGGGGTTTTGTGTGTGTGTGTGTGTGTTAAGTGTTCTGTATTTTTATATATCCTGGAGATTAATGCTCTATATGAGATGTAGTTGGCAAAGATATTCTCCCATTCTGTATGCTGTCTCTTCACATTTGTGATTGTTTCCTTTGCTTTGAAGTAGATTTTTAGTTTGATTTCATCCAGTTTATTAATTCTTGATTTGACTTCTTGCATTTTAGGAGTGTTGTTAATGAAGTCAGTTCCTAAGCCAACATGATAGAGATTTGGGCCTACTTTTTCTTCTGTTAGGTGCAGGGTTTCTGGTCTAATGCCTAAGTCCTTGATCTACTTTGAGTTGAGTTTTGTGCAGGATTAGAGATAGGGGTTTAACTTCACTTTGCTACATATGGATTTCCAGTTTTTCTAGCACCATTTGTTGAAGAGGCTATCTTTTCTCTAATGTATGTTTTTGGTGCCCTTGTCTAGTATGAGATAATTGTATTTATGTGGCTTTGTCTCTGTGTCTTCTATTCTGTACCATTCCTTATTTCTTTCTGTTCTACATGCCTATTTTGGTGCAATAGCATTATGTTTTTCTTACTATAGCTCTGTAGTATAATTTAAGGTCTGTTGATTGTGATGCCTCCTGTTTCACTTTTTTTTTTTTGCTAAGGATTGCTTTGGCTGTTCTGGGTCTCTTATTTCTCCAAATACATTTCATGACTGCTTTTTCTATTTCTATGAAGAATGTCATTGGGATTTTAATAGGAATTGCATTGAATCTGTATAGTGCTTTTGGTAGTATGGCCATTTTGACAAAGCTCCATTTTGACAATCCTCTACCTGCTGCTGCAGCTGTGGTGCTGGGGATTCTTCCTTATTTTGTTATATTAGATCTCCTGAGTCCCTGATCTGTCTTGAGTGTCCAGTGTTAAATTCCAGTAAAGTTCCCCCTAATTTTTGTTCATTCACCCACCTTGCAGAAAACTACCTATCTGCTTTTCTTGATTTCATGCCATGGAGCCACCAGGAAAGCAACCTCTCTAGTCCACCATCTTCTAGCCCTCCATAGCACATCTTACTAAAGGGTTTCGGATAAGAGATTGTGGACACCCAAATATTCACATACACATGCATATGCATATGAGCATGCAAATGAGTGCATTTTATGGGATACAAGTTAAGGAAATGCTAGGTGAAATAGAGATAAAAAGGTCTCTTTTTAAAATTTCTGAAATCTTTTAATTTGCTTCCTTATTCTCCAAGGAGAAATATTGTATGAAATGTTTCCAGAATATTTGAATGAGTAACCACTTTATCAAGAAGCTTCTTTGCCAAGTCATTGACAAAAACATTTTATGGAAAAACACATAAGGAGAGAAAAACTTACTGTCTCAGATTTGGAGGCTGCAAAATTCTCTCAATTCTACCAATCACAGAAATTGCACTTGCAATGTCATCAATTGTGACCACATTGCAGAATTCAATAGCCATTATTCAGTCCCCATCTTTCCTCTTGCAGCACTTAAAACAGTTGATCACTTCCTTCTTGAAATTTTATTTGGTATCCAAGACATCACACAATCCCTCTTTATTCTGCTGCCTAATTTTCTGCTGTTAATGTCTTCTTTACTGGAGACAAACCATTTCTTAATCACTAAGTGTTAAATTTTCTCAGAGTTTAAGTCTCAGGTTTGTTCTTTTCTCTGTCTACATTGATGATATGCAATTTACTAACCAAGTTCCTAACTAGAAATACTCATCTATATCTGAAAACCCCCAGTAGAGGTTATCTAGCCTAAATCTTTTCATGGATGTCCAATTTCCTCTATCATGATGGAATTTCAATTGGTCTTACTTTTCCTTTGTTATTTTCTCCATGTAGAGATAACATTTTGATATACAATCAGATACAGTCTTCATTAAGAATAATTTTAATTAAGCAATGAACTTTCCCCATCTAAACTAGACATTGATATTCATGCCTCAGGAAAGATAGGATAAGTTGATTCATGGCCTTTAAGCTTAAAATTCTAAGGTTTTAAGCAAGAGAATTAGAATTACTTTTGAGCATGCCTATTCCTTATTTCCTTCTGCAGTCTTAGAAAATGTTACTTATTTGTTCACCCTCTTCCCAGATCCATTCTCTGCCTTCTCTACCTTGCTCTTTACTCCAAGAAACTGACTATTATGGACCATACACCCAAGATCACTTGATCTGTGGTTTCCAGTTGGATTCATGCAATAGATGTCACAATTACGAACCAGACAAGGTGGTGAAGACTGATAATCCCAGCGACAATGAATGCTGAGACAGGAGGATTGCAAGTTCAAAGTCAGCCTCAGCAACTTAGTGAGGTGCTAAGCAACTTAGTGAGACCCCTGTCTCAAATTAACAAAAAAGAAAGTCTGGGGAAATGGCTCAGTGGTTAAGCACCCCTGGGTTCAATTACCTAAAAAGAAAAAGTCACAATTAGGAGACAAGAATGAAGAAAAGTGAAAGTATTTGTACATCTTCCTCCCGGCCTTAATAAATTCCTGCCAGTGGCTGTCTCTTGTAGTGACTATGGTGACTACTCTCAATTTCTCCTTTTATCATGGCTCCAGGTCCCAACAAAGCTGCATCTAATGCAATTTCTTTTCCCTACCATCCCTCTGGCCTAGAGTGGGAATAAGTTCCTGCTTTACTAGTCCCTAGGTGCTTCAGCACCCCCTTGAAAAGATCCTCATGGTAGCACCTCTATTACTCTTGAAATATGCTGGTGAAGGGAAGCTTTTCAAGGCTTGTAACATGAATCTGTTTCATGGGAGAAAAAAAAACAGAACCCTCAGGAAACATAATAAAGAGGCTACTGACATAGAATGAACAAAGTTAAGAGAAAATACCAAAGTTGAATTGTATGTGCAATATCTCCAGAGCGATCTGATTGAATGGTCTGGTTCCAGAATAATCATAAAACATGACATAGAAATATGATCTCTGGGGGCTGGGGTTATGGCTCAGCAGTAGAGTGCTTGCCTAGCATGTTCGAAGCCCTGGGTTTGATCCTCAGCACCACATAAAAATAAATAAATTAAATAAAGGTGTTGTGTCCAACTACAACTAAAAATAAATATTAAATAAATATGATCTCTGTTTTATTTGGTAGATTTATATTCATCTAGCCTCAGAAATTTCTGCTTAATTTTCAACTCCCTTATTAAGTCCAAGGGAGAATTAAATGAAAATAAGATTCATCTATTCATTGAGCACTTATTTCTGCAATTTTACTCTGAACAACAACAACAAAGGCTCTGCACTTACAAAAGTTAAAAAATGACATGTCTTTATCATGTGTTTGATTGAAGCTCAAAAGAACTCTAAAGCAATGAGTTGCATTTGGCAATATTCTATAACTACAACTAATAATATTTAGTGAACAACAACAACAACAATAATAAAACACAGTGAATAAACTAGAATTTCAGAAGGAAATAAAATATCCTCTATCAAAACATAAAATCAATATTTATCAAGTTACCCAAATCATAAAAACTTATGTTTTCCTTTTTAACTTAATTTAAAAAAGAGAGAGTACATTTATATTTGCTTTATTTTAGAAGGGAAGCAACTACTGAAATGCTGGTATGGTTTCCCCTATCACCAGTGTATTCCTTAACATCTGGTATAAGGCATACCCTATCATCTGCAGCTGGTAGACATAACACAGTACATGTAATATTTTGATATTACCTAGTATATTCACTTTTGGATGCTCACTTTTATGAGTATTTTAATACCATCTTCCACTGTCCACAGTGTTTTTATGGCCAGAGTTTTTACCTCAATTATAAAAGCAATCATTTTTCCCATGCTTCAGTGTGTTCACAGGATAGCTGGAGCTTCTTAAAACCTATATCCCAGAAGAGTGCTCACAAATCAATAAGCTTTTATTTTCTACCTTTATATTTTACTCACATTTGATCCAGTACCTTCTATCTTCAGTCTTATATTGACTTTTAAGGCTCCTGGTGATAGAGGTTTACTAAGTCCTTTAGATTTTTTTTTAATAATACAGTCTCTTTCCTCCTTTATTAGATATACTATATTTCTAAATGGTTTGTATTATAAATTAAACTCAGTTATATCTTAATATCCAACAGAAAAAGAGAAATATCCAGCAGAAAAGATAGAATCAGATCCTGGGGTGGTGATCATGATGCCTATCTTCAAACAAGGAGTAGTGCTCACTAGCCATTAATAGACAGGAGTGGGACACTTATTCAGACTCAGGGAATTCAGGGGAATATTGAGATTTAAGAAATTTGGGGTGTGTTAACATAAATGTCTTGAGACAAAAATTTCTAACATTTTTTAACATGTAGAAATTTTGTTGCTGTGTTCATGAGAGACTAATCAATATTATTCTTTATTATAATTCTTCTTTAATTTTTGACACCAAGGTCATACTGCAATATTAAAAAGTTGGAAGAGTGTCTTCTCTTTTGAATAGTATTGCTGTTATTTTTTTCCTGAATATTTGTAGCATCCATGAATAAAACCATTTAGGGCTACATAGTATCATTGTGGGAGTAAGGTTGTACGTGAGATTTTGATTTACAGATTAAATTTCTTTAAACAGTTTAGGGTTGGGGATTCCTATTTATTATTGTATCAGTCCTAGTAATTTGTTTTTATTATTCTTATATTTAATATAAATTTTCAAATATGTTGCAAAAAGTTATTCATAATGTCTTAAGTATTTATAATGTCTGCAAGATTTTTATTATTGTCCTTTTTATCTTTGATGTTGATAATTTTATTGTGGTTTCTTTATCATTGCCAAATTACTCAGGGTTTATTCATTTGTATCAGACTTTCAAAAAGACAAACTTTTGTTTTAATTTTCTATTATATGATTGTTTTCTAATTAATTAGAACCTACCTCCTTAGATAAGGGACATTTTCCCCCTTATTTTCTAATGTTATTTTAAATAATATAATCTTTGAGATAGAGTACTTTCTTGTTTGTAACACATTTAAAGCAATTATCATGATATATGCCTTAATCCATAATTCATTTAACTTTCTAAGTAGCTATTTATAACATGAACACAATGGAAAATATCCATCATAAAGCCAAAAATCCTCAATTTGGACTCTAGTTGAATTTCTCAATACTATATTAATGTAGGCAATTTAATACACTTTAAACTCAGTTTCCTTGTCGGAAAAATGGGTATTCTTGTTAGGATTGCTAGGATCATTAAAAGAATTAAGTGAGAAAACGTTTCTAAAACTTAACCATGTTATTTGTAAGTATTATTTTCATTCCATTATTTTTTGGTTTTCTTTTGTAAATGTGGAAATTGAAATGAAGCTAATAGTTCCTACAAGATAACATATATGTTAATTAATTAACATTAATTAAATGAAACTGGAATTCATATTTTATAATTCATTGTTGAGGTAAGATTTTCCTACTGGACAATTATTTATGAAAAGAGAAAAATACAATGTTGTAACAGTGGCCCACTTTATGCTTTGAATATAGCCCTTGCTGCTCTGCCACTGCAACTGATTTTTAAAATGGACATATTTCTTGCTCTTCCTCTCTCCCTTCTCATCCCTAATCTCTCTACCTCTCTAATCTCAGGGGAAACAGGATTACGTTTTTCCCCATCCTAGGCAGAATTATCTGTCCCTGAGTACACACCCACCACAGGAATGAAGTAATACAGACTTTGAGGATGGTAACAGAAGATCTCAGAAATGACTGTCTCCCAAATTAACAAGTGAATTACAACTCCAACAGAGAACAAGAGGAATGTAGCCTTTGAATCACCTCTTTTAAAGCCCCCTATTCTTGATGATAGGCAGAATCACAGCCTTTAGGACAGGAGTCCCCTGTGTTTCTCCTTTGATAGCAAAGCAATAAACCTTCTTTTTCCCAAAACTGTGTCTTCATTAATGGATTGTCATCAGAGCAAGGACCAAGCTTTCGGCAACAAATTTGGCATCCCAGATCCAGATGGGAAACAAAAGCAGCCCCCACTCCAGCTTTCTTGGGCAGGCCTGGCTCTCCAAGGAATCCCACTTCTATGGTGAGGAGGCCAGGTGTTGGTGAATTTGTTGAGAGCCAACTGCAGGAGAGTTAGGAGAGGGTGAGTTTGCTTTGGGTCCAACCAGAGGAGCTACACTTATGAGTAAAGGGAGGGACTGAGGAACCATTCCAGCAGCTTCCCAAGCTCCTTTTGCTTCAGGGAAGTCCCACCTTCTCTCTCTGAATGGTACAGGTTGCTCCATCATGGTCCACTTTGAGAAAAAGGAAACTAAACTCAGGAAAGTCACAACAAGTTTGGCCATTTGGTAAATTCCCTGGTGTGCACACAGAAGCCCGTGATTCCACACATCTGGTTCCCCTTTCTGGGGCATTTGTGGTACCACTGGTGTAGGAGTCACTGTTAAGCAGGACTCAAGAACACAGGGGTATTTCCTGCCTTCTGATCTGTTATAGATTTTCATCTGTTTGTTGGCCTTGGGTTTGGGAATTCCCTCTGGTTATCTGTGTTTTTGTTTTGTTTGTATCTGTTACTGCCACTTTAAGACATGGCCATTACTGCATTGATTCTATGGGTAATATCTTGGGAAAGATCTTTGGCTGGTCAATTTAAAAGTTCCCATCTGTCAGCCATAGTTTTGGGGCTCTTCTCTAGTTGTCTCTTTCTGTGTTTCTTTTTTAGTCAATCTTGCAATTGAAATTAGTCTGTCAGAGGTCAAGTTAGTTGAAGGGTCACCTATAGATATAAGCCTGCCTAAGATAATGTTTTACTGTAATGATCTGGCTTTTGAATAGCTTCTGGTTTAATATACAATCTTGCAGTTTGTCTGTCAAAGGTAAAGGAAGTGGAAGAAATTTGTAAATGTTGTACTGTCTCTTTTAAAGGTTCCTGTCTATCAGCCCTGGTTTCAGTGATCCTCTCTCATAGAATCTGTGTTTACTTGTATCTGGTCCTTTAAGACATGGGCCAAGCTGTGCTAATCTTACTGGTAGTCTCTTGAGTTTACAGATCTTGGCTGAATGGGCAACCTATAGGTATAAGCCTAAGAGAAAGATGGTTTACTGTAACACAATCTGGCCTTTGAATGGTTTTTCTGGATTATTATACAATCTTGACATTGATTTGTCAGGGGTAAAGTACATAAAAGAGATTCTGTATGTACAGGTATTGATGCAGTTGCATGTTAAGGAGTCTGAACCATCAGGAATGAAGTTGAAGTTGCTAAAAGGCACTGCCTCTGGTATGCAGGGATATCAGGACACCAGAAGAAAGGTTAAAAAGATTTAAATCTTTTGAACCCAGTGCTGGCACTCACAGTACTGTTTCTCAACCTGGGCCCAGGCCGCCTTTGATCATCTCACTGTGGTCAAGGATACTAGCCCTAAACTGGGGGTGGGGGAAGAATCCAAAAAAAGCTGCCTGGGATGTAGAAAAATGGCCAAAGAGAATCTAGCCTCTGTCCTGCCTTCTAGCCCCTTTTGCCCCTGGTGGGGATGGGGGTGGAAGCTGCTGGCCACAAAGAATGTGGTAGTAGGTTCCAGCACTGTCAGTTTATAAGCTGGGAATAGGAATAGGCTTCCCTTTTAAAGATCTTACAGGACACCCTGTTTGGCCAAGGATATTCATCACTGCGGCACAGCAATTCTTGCTATAATAGTATTCCATGGAACTAAATGCTTAGGGAGACTGCCAGAATAAATAACTGCACCCAGAAAAGAAAAAGATAGACATTAAAGCCAACCTGTGTTTTGTAGGCAGCCTCTGCAAAGGGATCTTCAAGAAAACCTAAAGAAAGTATGGAAAGGGTCTCCTCTATTGCATATCCATATGCCTAGTATAAGAAAAGGGTCTAAAAGGAGTCTCTGGGTACAATTGACAATGTGAAACTTACTTAAAGTTGATGGCATTATGATAATGATAAAGGAAGCAGGTCAAGCTCAAAATTATCCTGTGTTCCACTCCTTTGAATGCAACTTGGGAGAAAAAAGATTAAGGCACAGTTTTTATATATGCCAGATTGTCCAATCTTCTCCTGGTATAAAATTTGTTGTGTGAATTAAATTCACAGATAACATTCATAGGGTCTGTTTCAGAATATGAATTTTAAAAAGAATCTAAAACTAGAAAAGATAAAAGAAAGTTATAGGTATAGAAATATATTTTAGTACAAAAAATTAGAAGGTAAAAGAAATGTTTCTGGATGAGAAAGTCTTTTGTCTAGTAAAGTAATATTTTTTGGCTAAAGTCCAAGATGAAAGAGGACAAAATGAAAGATACAAAGTTGTGAATGTCCAAGTCACACAGGTTTGTGGAAAGCAAATCTCAAAGAGTTTGTGTTTGTGATTAACTTGGCTTTAATTAGCACAAAGTTATTTGAACTTTAATGTACTGATATGAAGAAAAGTCTGAAAACACTGATCTGCTCTTATCCATCAAGATAATTTTCTTGTATTTGTTAGGTTTTATTACTTGGGGAAATTAAGTCTTAAAAGAATTAGGGTTTGTGCCTATTTGAAAGTCTTAAATGATTACTTTGTAACTGGTTAAATAAACAACTGTTATTTAGGCTATAATAATATAGTTGACACCCTAAATGTATGTGATTAGGTATATATATGCATCTGAGAACTAGATCTGTCTAAGCCTTTTATAAGTGTTATGCAAATATTTATAAAATGAGAGTTTATGTAAGTTTTCCAGCAAGATAACCAATAAGTGCTCTCTTTTATACATTGTGTCTGACATAGAAGGGCCACACTGTCATATGAAAAACTGTATTATATCTGTTTGCTTTGACTAAGTCAATTTCTGATGATTAAACAGTGTTTCCTAAATGTACAATAGATTTAAGGCTATCCTTTGATTTTTATTAACCCATGAAGACCTGTGATTATTGTTATGGTACACTCTGGATTCTAAATTGTACTTTGAAAGTTAAACAGTTAAATATAAAGATTAGGAGATTAAATGTAAAGATTAGGAGAACACCAACCAAGTTGTTGTTCTCCAAGCTAAAATTATGTGTAACAAAAGTCTCAGGTTTGTGTAGAGATAACAAATTTGGTTGGCATTTATTCATATATTTGATATTTTATAGCTGAATAAAATAACCTGTTGCCAATAAGTTATATATACAATTTTGTGTTACTCTTTACACTGGAATTAGAATTTAAATGTATTTTGGAAGGTATTAAGGAGAGTCTGACATGTTTAAACATGGCATTATAAAACATGAAAGCATTCTGCCACTTTTTCCACCAAAAGAAAGTGAAAAGCTCTCTCAGCCTTTCTTTGATTCATGTTTCAGATGTAATGTTGTGTTGTGTTATTTGTGATGAGGCCTGACTTACCTGAGATAAGGCTCTGCCTCCCACCTTACTCCATATTAGAATGGCTCCAAAATAGGCTAGACTTCAGCTCATTTAAAGTTGTGTTCAAAAGGTTGATTTTGGTTGGAAAGATTACTGTGATCTCAAACAGGGAATATAAAATATAACTGAGGAAATGTTCCAGATTATAAAAGTCATTTTTCTTGGTTTGTAGCTATTACACAAACTGAATGTTTTTGCTCTGTTAATTTTATTTTGTGTTTTCCTTATAAACTTTACCTGTTTATTATCTGTTAGTGTTTTACATAGGTACTGCTCCTGGAAAAAACAACCTGGGTTAGTTTGAAATAATAAGCCATCACCTACACAGTAGATAGTATATAATGCTGACTTCCAGTACTAATAATGACCCCAATTAAATAAAAAGGGTATCTGTAAAATTATAAACATTGAAGTTATGACCTGTTACTCCCTCTTTAAGACTGAAACTGTCTTGCTGGGTGTTTCAAACCAAAAACTTGGATACCAAATGAAGTAAAAGGGCTAAAGAAAAAGCAGGCAATATTTTGGCTCTTGCTCTCTAAGGAAAGCCGGGACCCAGTGAACAACTGATTTTTAAAATGGACCCCTCTCTGGGCACTACAACTCTGGTGAGTCATGAAATCTGCTGATCAGGAAGATCAAGAGGACCCTAGAGCACAGGAAGCCAACCAGTATACATTCTGCAAAGAGGAGGGTCATTGGAGATGGAAATGTCACTGATGCTTCCAAGAGAAGCCACATATTGTCAGACAGACCCTGACCCATCCTGGAAGGTGGCACCACTGGTAGAGGAAAGCTAAAGAAGGCAAGAGGCTTCACACATGTCCCCACTAGTGATCTCTGAGGAATCTTAGCTGACACTTAAGAGTAGATAGGAATAATGTCAGTTTTAACCAACTTGGTCTTAAACACCTGGCAGGAGAGTATAGCCTGAGCACAGTCCTACATGGACATTTAAAAGGAAAAACAATGTACATTTTTTAAAAATGTAACTTAAGATGTACACTTGTGTCAGCCCTACCAAAAGTAAGTAAAGCTATAGGCTATAAAGGAAGGGTTTTTGTGTGAAAGTGCCTAATAAAATGATCAAGTTTGTCCTGAGTTAATTTGAGTCTGATCTCATAGACTTACAAATTTTCCTATATTGACAAACTTAATCTGTTTTTTTTTTTTTTTACTAATATGATTATGAGTTACTTACTCTCTTCATGGTTTTCAGATACTGGCTTAATACTAATTGCTTTCTTGCTGATTGTTCATGAAAAAAAAGTAATACTTTCCTGTCTTGTTTATTGTTTATTAGCATGATTCCTGCCATATGTACACCTTGTCCAGTCACCTACCATCAGCCACCATGGATCTCTGAACTGCTCTGGTGCTAAATATCTTTAACTGTCCACACCCCACCTGATAGAGAAAAAAGACTTTGGGTTAGTTTCACCAAGAATCTTGGGTTACTTCCCCCAACTTTGCCAGATTGTGAAACTCAGGGAAATAAGAATGATGGGAGGAAGAATCTTGGAGATGTCATTGGCCATTTTTCCATAGAAACAGAATGTAGAAATTGATAGGGGAAATGTAACAGTGATACACTTTTTCCTTTGATGCAGTCCTTGCTGCTCTGTCACTGCAACTGATTTTTAAAATGGACATGTTTCTTTCTCTTCCTCTCTCCCTTCTCATCCCTAATCTCTCCACCTTCCTAATCTCAGGGGAAAAAGGATTACCTTTTTCCCCATCCTAGGCAGAATTATCTGTCCCTGAGTACACACCTACCACAGGAATGAAGTAATACAGACTTTGAGGATGCTATCAGAAGGTCTCAGAAATGACTGTCTCCCAAATTAACTCCTTTGAGACAGGAGTCCCCTGTGTTTCTCATTTGCCAGCAAAGCAATAAACCATCTTTTTCCTTTTTCTCAAAACCATGTCCTTATTACTGGATTTGCATTGGGGACAAGGACTGAGCTTTTGGCAACAATGTCATTTTCTCTTTTTTCTCAGAAGTTATCACAAAATGTCTACTCTTTACCTTCAAATATTTCTTATAAAACACATATTATTTTCCTGTTTATGCATCATTATTTTTCTCATGGATTTGCCTTTTCATATTGCAATGACCTTTTAATATATTTACTCCTTGAGTTTATCTATAAAATTATGAGTTGTTAAGATCCATAATGTTAAACAAAACTCAGATGCCCTGCAAAAATAAAAAACAAATGGTAAACTCTGATGTATAAATGTTACCCAAATCAAATTGCAGTCTTCTTAGAGAAAATTAAAATTTCAATTTTCCACATCAGTATCCACCTCTTTTGGCTGCTGGGCATTGTTTTAGAAAGGAACCATTCTGAGCCTGAAATATGTTAGAAAGATAGCAAAGATGTAATAGCAGTACTTTACTGTCTGAATTCTGCACCTCATGTTAGAGAGTCTAGAAAATGTTACTTTAAATGACAAGCAGAAGTTTTAAAGTTTTTTTTCCTTCACATATACATGCATTCACTTCATACTCATACATGTTGTATTGAGAACAACAATAATATATTGGAAGTCATGAATATTCTTTCATAATAAATCATTTAATCTTGCATATAATCTGTTTTATACACAAAGATAGAATTTATACCATGATCACTGAAGGGAGAGACTACAGCTAAGCATTCAATTTGACTTCAGGTTATGAACTCTGGATTTATGTGAATTCTTTGAAGCATATGTCATTTGGGGGCTCAGAACATGAAACCCCAAAGTAGGGCACCTTGATATGCTGAGTACTTTGAATGAAAGGAGATTAGAAGCCCTCAGAATCGGCCTGAGGGGGGAGGTCTCTCTCTGACCTTCTGCTCTCCTGCCTCCCCTCACCCCTTTTTCTGCCCCAAAACCAGTCACCAAGGCAGAATTCCTCTCCTCTGAGGAAGGTCATAGAAGATAGAATCCCTCCCTGCAAAGCAAATCCTAAATCCTAGAAAGGTCACTCTCTCTTCCTTGAAGACTCTCATTCTGTTACAGAGCAGAGGTCTTCCATGAAAATGAGGCAGCACAAAGATACCCCCCATTCAAACCCCAATTCTTGCAATCATATCAGAACTATTTCAGACATGTCACTCAAAATAACAGGCATGAGTTTATTGAAAGGATAGAAAAAGGGAAAAGTGGGCTAGGGATGTGGCTCAAGTGGTAACGCGCTCGCCTGGCATGCGTGTGGCCCGGGTTCGATCCTCAGCACCACATACAAAGATGTTGTGTCCACCGATAACTAAAAAATAAATAAATATTAAAAATTCTCTCTCTCTCTCTCTCTGTCTCTCTCTCAAAAAGAAAGAAAAAGGGAAAAGTGACACTTTCAAGGAAGAGAATGGGTTCTCTCAGAGAGGAGAGGAATAGTGTTCCTCCCCTGGACTCCAGTTTTATTGAGGATCCAAGAAGTTTCCAGAGAGTCCAACCCAGGTCCACCTCTTGACTTTTTTTTTTTCAAAGGTGTTATATACTTTTATTAGGTGTATGTTGTGTGTACTATCTTTCTGTGGTATTAGCAACCTTATCAATGTCCCTATATCCATTGATTTACTACAGGTTGAAAAGTGACTGCCTGTTTTTATCATTCCTTTGTTTACATTTTTTTATTGGTTGTTCAAAACATTACAAAGCTCTTGACATATCATATTTCATACATTAGATTCAAGTGGGTTATGAACTCCCATTTTTACCCCAAATACAGATTGCAGAATCACATCGGTTACACATCCACATTTTTACATAATGCCATATTAGTAACTGTTGTATTCTGCTACCTTTCCTATCCTCTACTATCCCCCACCTCTTGACTTTTGACTGACAGCAGGCTGACATTAGACTTTCAAGTCACCACTCTCATGACAACTCTAGGGCACCTTGGCTCATGCAGACCATTTATAGTTGGATTAACTATAAATTCTTACAGATTTTATAGTTAGGGGGCAGACAGATAATTGCTCCTATCAATTCCAGAGGGATCTTGACCCCAATCCAGGAGAAGTGAATGCTAGTTAGAGAATCTATTTTCTCAGAATCTGAAACTCAGGAAGACCAGGTCTATGAAAAGTGTCACATTATTGACATTATTTGGGGCCTGCTTTTCTCCTGATGCAACAGGTAGTTTGTGAGAAATGTGACTTATCTGTCCACTTAAGCCAGGCAGGGCTGCAGGTAAATTGCTTCTTGGGAAAGAAAGTATGTGGGGGTCAGCACAATGGGCCCATTTTATAGAATTATTCCCTTAACTCCATGTTCCCACCACTTGCATCTGTCTGCCCCCTATCAATCCAGAGGGATCTTGACCCCATCTTGGAGAAGTAAATGCTATTTAGAGAAACTGAGCTGGATTTCCCCACTTAGTCTATTATTCTTATCCATGCTTTATATTACCAATGTGCTAAATAAGAGAGAAATGGAGAAAATTGAATAGAACTAAGTGGTAAGATTAATGTCAAATGATAACATATTCAGGGATATATAATTGGACCAAAGCAAAATTTCTTGTGTGGGTCTGAGCAACTCCATTGTCTATTTGTTGCCCCCACCTACCAACATGAAAGTAAGGTAACAAATTGGATTTGGGCATTGACCGGGATTTATCCTTTCTTTTTTTCCCCCCAAACTTAGATCTAAATACATCATACACCTGGGCATACTGATGACTTTTTCTGTGCAAAAAATATAGAGAAGTTTCTACTCAAGTGTACATAGAACTTTAAGGTAGTGATTAAGGAACTCTTCAAAGTCTATATAGGAAATCTTGTTTTGTGGATACTCAAAATTTATTGAAATGCCAACCTACTTTCTAAAAGCCATATTCATGAGATAAATGCAAATAAAATACAAATTCCAAATGCCATGACAAAGAAACCTACTTAAAAATTTCTTGTGATAAATACTGTGTTTTGTTTAGCTTGTTTCTTCTGTTTTTGTTTGACTATATACTATGACTGATATCAGCTTATTTTCTGTGTCAATAAACAAGTTTACAACTCATGATATCTGTTTTATATCACTCCTTTTCTGAATATTTATTCATCTGATATCACTTCTAT
The DNA here is from genome assembly GCF_001458135.2 of Marmota marmota marmota. NCBI lineage: Eukaryota > Metazoa > Chordata > Mammalia > Rodentia > Sciuridae > Marmota > Marmota marmota. Next base: position 24,751,912 of record NW_026000249.1, read on the forward strand.
TAAAAGGGAGGAAACATGGAGTGTCATTCATTCATCCATATATTTCCTTAAAAACATTGGTAACTTGCCCAAGGTTATTCCATTTAAGAATCTGAATCTTCTCCTATGTCTGCTTGCCTGTTCTCTTTCTGTTGTAATCCTCTGTCAGAGTTTTCTATTTTATTATCAGAACCACTTTTTTCACTTACTGTAGCCATGATTACTGCTGGAAAAAAAATCAGAGAAATTTCTATAAAGGATATCTTCAAGACATGTTGCTTTTGTATTTTTAAAAAACTTGCTTAACATATTTCAATCAGTCTTATATATTTTCTTCAACTCTATCTGGAATGTAGAATTTGAACGTTAAGTTGAAATTCAGGGCTGCAATTATTGATTCTTTAAAAATACCAAAGAATCCAATGTAAATGCATTTTCTGTAAACTGCATTTTTTCCATATTTTATTAGCATATTATATTGGTACATAATAGTTTTTATTTAATACTTAAATGCTATACCATGGGTGCAGTAATGAGCTTCATGTCAGCAGTCAAAATTAAAAGGTGCAATCTCTTTAAAATGCATTTCTGATCTCAAATCAGTTCACCTCCCTGTACTCTGTGATTGTCTGTTCAAATTGGGGGAGCAGAGGTGACATTCATGAAAATCAATAGGTGTTAAGGATACTGTTCAAAGCATCAGGGGCTTCATTTATGGCAAAGTAAAAAATCTACTACCAGACTAGAGGAGGATTTGCAAGATGTGAGCTAAGTTTGATCCAAACACTTTCTAATCCCTTAGAAAACCATTAACCTGGCTAATATTGAATAAATTTTTATTTAGCAATTTCTAAACTGCTGAGCAGAGGTCCTAGATGGATACTGGGTTAACAAGATTAGTCCCCACTCTTGAAGATATAATGATCTAGTGGAGGACAAACCAGTGTAATAGGTATAAACACTGATGAGACTTTTAATGAAAGCATCTTCTTTGTGCCCAGGGTTCACACCACGAGCTTTAATGGTACACCTATCAGAGAAAGAAATAGGAGAATCAAAAAGGGCCAAATCCACATTAGAAAAAATATCACAAAATTGGGGGAAAATAATAGTGACTAATATAATCTCCTGAATAGTTTTTCCAAGTATGGTATAAGTCTGATGTTCTTAACTGACACTTTTATCCCAAAGCTCTGTGTTTACTACATTTTGATGGTAACCCATGAATCATCTGGGCTTCATCCCAGACCCGTTGTATCAGAATGTGTGTGAAATAGGTCTGGGAATCTCTATTATTAGCCTGTCCCCTGGGTGATTTTGTTGAGAAGTTTAAGACACATTGCTATAGCCAATGCCCGAACCCTACCATTTAATCTTATATCTTTGGTTGAAGAACAAGACTCAGGCTTCAGTTTGCACAAAAGCACCTGAATGTCCACGATTTGGGCCTAAAAAACTTTTAATTTAGCAGATCCTCCCTAAAACTTAGGGAACATTCATGCTAAGAACATTAAGGTTCCTGAGCCCCACTCTCAGTTTAATGAGCCAGGCTGCTATTGTTAGCAAAAGTTCTGTCCTTGTACCTGATGCCAATCCAATAAAGATGACACAGTTTTGAGAAAAATGAAAAAGAAGTTTTATTGCTTAGCTAGCAAAGGAGAAGCACAGGGGATTCCTGTCCCAGAGGCTGTGATTCTGCCCATCAGGGGAAGGGGTCAGGGGTTAAAGAGGCAACTCAAAGGCCACATTCCCCGTGTTCTTTGTTGAAGTTGTAATTCATTTATTACTTTGGGAGATAGTCATTTCTGAGATTTTCTGGTGGCATCCACAAGTCTGAATTACTTCATTCCTATGGTGGGTATGTGCTCAAGGACAAATAACTCTGCCTAGGATGGGGAAGAAAGGTAATCCTGTTTCCCCTGAGATTAGGGACGGGGACTAATAGAGAGGAAGTGAAAGAAACATGTCCTTTTAAAAAAAAAATTCCAGTGACAGAGCAGTAGGGGCATATTGGACCACTGTTACACTGTAATCTTTATTTTGACAACCATGATACGAGATTCTGATGAAAGTGATTCTTGAGAGGTATAATGAGAAGTATGGGTTTAATTATAATTTATTACTTTTGAAAAACAAATTCCATTATTGCACTTTGGTGCAAAAGAAGGATTTGGAATTAGATTTAATTTCAGATTATAAAAATTCAGTAGAACATAAAGTCTAGAGGACATGGAGTGTTTTTTTGTTTTCTGTTCTGTTCAGTGATAGGTACCCAGCACCTAAGAAAAGTGGCCTTTACATAGTAAATGCCCCCAAACTAATAGTTGGCCTAATAAATAAACTGTTGATTTAAGGACAATGAATCTCTCACTCTTGTGTACCCCCATACCTCCCAACACATTGTGATAACCAGAAGGAATTTGCAAATAGATTTGCAAATGGACAACAGGGTGGAGATGACAAGATTAAAAGGGGACAGCTCTGACACAATGAAACTTCCAGAAGAAAAAGAAAGTGACAATAGAGGCCAGAAGGGAGAGTCTCTTCCCCAATTCTACGGACTCCACAGGGCTCTCTCTAGGGCTCTCTTGGATTCTCAGCACTGATTAGAGATTTTGGATTGCCTGCCTCTGATGAGAGATTATGTTTTAGAGCCACAACATGGGAATCCCAAAGGGTGAAGTGAGGCGATGTGGAAGAAATACACATGAAGGAAAACTATGTTTCTTCTTCCCTTTCTCTCCTATTTTCTGAGCTTTCCCTATGTATTCATGAATGTGAAACTTTTCATTTTGTCTGTCAACAGGAAGTGGGGCTGTGGCATCAGATGTCTTGGGCTCGCTGAGTCACTTCAGTTCTCTTCAGTTTTGCATGGGATTCTGTGTCTCTTCATTCAGCCCCTTACTGTTATGTTAGGAAAAGAGAGACCCTGTGAGTTAGTGACCTCATCAGCTAAAATAAAAAATCCACCCTATGGTTTGCAATCCTTATGTTTTCTGTAAGGGCTGCTGCTACCAATAAATGCTTTCAAGGGGTAAGCATTTTCCCCTTCAGAGACACCATCTGTTCCTGCATTCCCTTTTGAGTATGAGAATTGTTATGAAGCCACTACAATGACTCCTCCCAGCTGTTCCTGGATCTGGGACTGTATCTTTTTAGAGCTGCATATTTTCTGGGACAGGAGTATAGAGATTATAGAAATGAGATTTGGGGGTCTTTAAATGGAATGTGTAGCAATATGTACTGTCATCATAGGAGACACTTTTTTCCTCAATTATTAAGTGTCATGTGAGAGATGAAGGACGAAAATGGAATATTCAATGAATCATGTTCGTGAAACACTATTCTGTCACTTTCTAAGTGCACTGGCTGTAAGGAAGATTAGACAGATGTTGTTCTTATAGCTTTTCTATGACAGGGACTGGAGCTGTTCTAAGAATATGCAGGATGTCAAAGAGGGTTTTCCTTTGTAGATGAGATCTGGGCTGTGCATAAGACTCTCTGGGGTATATACCTTATCTCAAAGTTTAGTACAATTTTTTTATACCTATTAAAGAAGAGTTTTGGGGAAAATAGCTTTGTGGGTGACACAGGGAGCATGGGTAGCTCCAGTTTTCAGAAAACCAGGCCTCTTTGATCATTTTATTTTAGCTAGGTACCCTGGAGCAACTACTTTAGAACAATTATTACATTTGTAGAGCCTTTGATAGTTTTCCAGGCATCCTCACATGCTTTGTGTTTTGAGTCACAATTAACTGGGCAAGATGGACTCTTTTCTGCTTTTTATAATACAAAAAGAGGTTCAGAGACTTTAAGAAAAAAATTCAGGACAACCATGCCAGTGAGTGGCAGAACAGATCCCAAATGTATCTTATTCCAGATTGTATACTTTTCTCACAATAACGCCATGTGATTTTCACAATGAAGGCCAATAAAGTCAGGACAGATAATCAGTAGCCTCACAAATTTGGGAGATATGAAAAACAGAAGCCAAGCAATCACTTAAAGGAGTCAAAATGATTCTGAGCTTCTCTAAAAGTTCTGAACCCCAGAGAGGACTGGAGATAGAGAAAGTTCAGCCAACACAGAGATCACTGCTGTTTCCAAAATTCAGCTATTTCTCATCAATGCATATTGATCTGCTTGTTGTAAGAATTAATTTAGAATTTGAAAAAGTTGATTTCAACCATTTCTTATTTTGAGTTTTTAGATTTCTGGCCATGCTTGCTTTACCATTTCAGAATTTCAGCCTCATCCCTTTCCTTTTGATCTCCTGCTGATACCACATATTGGTCAAATATATAAGCCAAACAACAAGGGATCCTGGTAATGAAGTCCATAAATTCAGTCTTCTGACACAAAGATTGGAAGATCATGTGGAGTCAAGGAGAGGGAATTGAAAATAGTATGTAAGCCAGAATTCCAATTTCAAATAATTTTACATGCATCATAATACATGCAATTAAAATGACTAGCACATACTGTCCTGTACATAAAGCAAAATTATAATCAATAATCTTCTTGGTTGCTATGAAATCCAACAAGAAGGATCAATTATAATACCAAGTCAATTTTGTTTGCTTATAGGCTCCATGCCAACAATAAGAACATGTATAAACCATATTCTTCTTACAAAGTATTTGGATAGATATAGCCAATGTCTTTTCTATCCATGACCAGTGAAACTCCACATTATGTACAATGTCTTTATCATCTTCCATTTCTTACTTTCTGAGCTAAATAAACTCCACTATGATTTCATATTTTAGGTACACATTTATTCACATAAATTTAAATCTTACAAAACTGGAGATAGCCCTATTTTTAATTTGATTTTCTTTATCTTTAAAGCATTTTTCATTCACTGATTTTATGGTTAAACTCTTAGGATAATCTTTTTTTCCTTATTTTAAAGTTAATGAGGTAAGAGGTAAGGTAAATGCATATTTGTTTTGTATATTATATATAACAGACTAATGATAAAAGGTTTTTTTGTACTCAAGACAATTCAGAACTGTGCTATGAAAATAAGAATCATAGATGTGATAATCGAATGAAGTTCAAGAAAGTTGTCTGGACCACAAGAATAAGGATTTTCAACTTGGAATGGAACCACCATTTAATCTGGTTATCCCACTCTTTGGTTTATAAGTACCCAAAGGGCTTAAAATCAGCATACTACAGTGATACAGCCACATCAATGTTTATAGAAGCTCAATTCACAATAGTAAAGCTATGGAACCATCCTGAGTGCCCTTTGACAGATGAATGCAAAAAGAAAATGTGAGATATATATATATATATATATATATATATATATATATATATATATATGCAGTAGAATATTAGTCATAAAGAAAAACGAAATTATGGCATTTGCCACAATATGGATGGAACTGGAGAATACCATGCTAAGTGAAATAAGCCAGTCCCCAAAAACCAAAGGCCAAGTGTTCTCTCTGATATGTGGATGGTAACTCACAATAAGGGAGGGGGAAGGAAGAATAGAACTTAATTGGATTAGACAAAGGTGAATGAAGTGAAGGGAGAGGGATGGGAATAGGAAAGACAGTAGAATGAATTGGACATAACTTTCCTATGTTCATATATAAATACATGACCAGTGAAACTCCACATTAAACCACAGGAATAGATCCTAATTAGAATAAGTCATATTCCATGTATGTATAATATATCAAAATACACTCCACTGTCAAATATATCTATTTTATGTATGTATGTATATATATGTATGTATGTATGAATGTATGTATGTATGTATTGGTGCTGGGGATTGAACCCAGGGTCTTGTGCATGTGAGGCAAGCACTCTACCAACTAAGCTATATCCTCACCCCCTACGGTCATGTATATCTAAAAGAACAAGTTAAAAAAAAAAGGATTTTTCACATAGCACATCTGAGTACAGTTGTTCAGAAAACTTAAACATTTAACAAAACATTCTTCTATATGTATGATGATTTCTATAGATCTATCACTTTCAAAACTATGAACCGTTAACAAATAAAAACTAATTGCTTGATTATAAAATAGTTTTTATCAGTCATTTTAGACTAAGTTTTGCTACTATAACAACTCACAAATCACAATGACTTACCAAACTAAGATGTGTTTCTCCTTCCCTTCACATATCTATCATAGGTCAGATATGACCTTATTAAAGAAGCCAGGTTGACCATAGCTCTACCTAAGGTATTGATAGTCTAGTGGCTGATTAAACAAACCCCTAACATAGAAATAACAAAGCACACTCAGGCCATGAACTTTTCTCCTAAGAGATCAATCACTTCTACATATAAGTCATATGACCTAATCCATATCCAAAGCATAAGGGTGTACATTGTTCCACAGAAAGAGTAAAAAGAGAGCTGGGGATGTAGCTCAGTGGTAGAGCACTTGCCTAGCATGCAACAAGCCATGGGTTCAATCCCCAGCACCCCCGGCCCCCGCCACCAAAACAAGGAAATTGTGGTGGATATGGTAAACAATAATGCAACATACTATATTATCCTAATCATCTACCTTGGAAACTAAATTATATTTGTTTTCAAGGAATCTATAGTCCTTACTATTTCCTTTTCAACAGTTTTTTATCAGCATGCATTATTAATATAATAAATTAATTAAAATTAAATTTATTGAATTCATTAAAATTTACTATAAAAATAAAATTTATTTTAATATAAAATTTTTGAGATGATTAAGGCTTTTTCTTTAGCTTAGAGAATAAGAGAACTGACATAGAACTGAAATGAACTCCTGAAGTATTCCTGTTCATCCCAAATGAAAGCATGCTATTACTCTTTCTTTTCCATTTTTTTATTTTTAGTTGTAGATAGACAGATACCTTTGTTTATTTATTTTTGTGGGTGCTGAGGTTCAAACCTAGTGCCTCACATGTATTAGGCAAGTGCTCTACCACTGAGCCACAACCCCAGCCCTCCTTTCCCTCTTAACAAAAACAAAAACACTTGCTAGACCAAGAAGTACATACCAAGTCTCTATTGATTTGCTCAAGCAACTGTAATTAAGTTGACCATAACTCCCTGTTACTCAAAAATGTTTACCTTATGCTTAGTTAAAAAAATAATAACAGTACAAAGGGATGTAACAGAAACAACCATCTCTGAACAATAAACCCATTCTGGCTAATTAAGAGACAATAGTTAAATAAAAGATTTATAACTCAGTTTTGAGTTTTATGGGGCCTGGAAAATGTGTCCACACCAAGAGGCACAATTGTCATAATTGGAGAAGGGCTGCTGCAGCATTGAGAGCAACTGCCACCAGCAGTACTGCCATTATCACTCCTAGTACTAATGACATTTGTATGACAGTTAGCTGTCCTTTTCACTGAATGCTAGATGTTCCTTCTGTTAAAAAAAACAGGTAGGATGGATGGTTCCTACTTGTTTTATTTTCTTACCCTAATAAGTTTTGAATCAAATATGCCCATAGTGTTCCTTGTTGGTAGATCCAAGGCTACATGCTTCTTCCTTGCTGAAAGGAAGGTTTGAAATATGAGATGAGATTCTTATGTTTGTAAAATATATAAACTTTACGGAGATTTTCCCAAATACACCTGCTTAAATAGGCAATAGAAAGCCAAAAGCTAGCTACAAGAGGGAGCCAACATAAAATAAAATGTTTAAAAAAATAAAACTTTAGAAAGCTTTGGCAATCTGAGACAAAATTGGGTGGAATAAGATGGCAGCTGAGTAAGATTTCCTAGTAATTGTCTTTGCATAGACTCACCAATTTTTTTAATTAGAGCTTTTATACAGAGTTAGATTCATCCTGACAGACTTATACATGCATAGAGGCTATTCACTTATCAAATTACCTTCACAAAAGCAAAAGAAGCCAGGTAAGAGATCATAGTGCCTGGTTTTAGAATAACAATAAGAAAGGATGCATTGAAAAAGACAGGAAGAAGCCAGTGGTGAACACCTGAGGCTGAGGCAGGAGGATCATAAGTTCAAAGCCAGCCTCAGCAACTTAGCAAGGTCCTGAGCAACTCGGTGAGATCCAGTCTCAAAATAAAAAGTAAAAAGTTTAAAAAATGGACTGGGTATGTGGCTCAGTGTTTAAGCACCCTTGGGTTTAATCCCTGGTACCAAACAAAAAAGGCAGGAAAGAAAGAGTTGTCCATGTTACTGTTACCAAAAGCTCGATCCTTGTTCCTGATGCTAATCCAATAATGAGGCCATGGTTTTGAGAAAAAGGAAAAGGAAGTCTAATTGCTTTACTAGCAAAGGAGAAACCCAGGGAACTCCTGTTCAAGAGGCTGTGATTCTCCCTATCAGAGAGAACAAGGACTTTTAAAGAGGTGATTCAAAAGTGCAGTCCAGGCGTGCCCTGACTCTGGTTGTAAATCACTGGTTAATTTGGGAGATTTCTTATATCTTCTGGTACCAGTGCCATCCCTGAACTCTGAATTACTTCATTCCTGTGGTAGTTGTGCTCAAGGACAGATAATTTGGCCTAGGTGGGGAAAAAACGGTAATACTTTTTCCCCCTAGATGAGGGACGGAAGACTAGGGAGGGGGAATTGGTGGTGGGAGAAGAGAAAAAAACTTGTCCATTTTAAAAATAAGCCACAGCAGCAAAGCAGCAAGGGCTACATTTGAAGCATGAAATGGACCACTGTTATATCCCTCCCTCAACTCTAAGCAGCATGGAGAGATGATGCCTCCCCATGGCAGGAGGGAGAAGGAATTAAATCCAGGTTTTAGATTTGAAATCCAGTACCAGACCCACCACAGTAAAACCCAGTGTTGGACAGAGCCCAACAACCCCTACTCCTAGGCCCAAATTAATGATAACATTAATCAAGGGACAAAGGGACTGCCTCTGTCACCCCTCTTTCATACTCAGTGAAAGGATACTCACAGAGTTCACGTGAAGTCCTTGAACTTCGCCTAAGTCCTGCTATCGACAATAAATCTCTTGTGTGGGGTTCTGGTGTGTGATGTGATCTTTGGACTTTGTGTGGACCCTGCAAGTGTCCTTTCATTCTTGCAGTGGGAGAGGGAGCAAGACTCTATCCTCTGGGCAGCAGGGCACAAAAACTAGTAGAAGGCTGTCACAAGCATTTACTATAGACTCAGTCAATCAAATCTATTTTATTAATGCTCATCACACTTCAGACACACATCCTAATTCGAAGTCCTAACTGAGTCTACACCCGAGGGTCCTAGATGCTCACCTCTGACATGTCTTAAGTCCAGGTCTCTGGAATTTGATCCAGGCTGGAGGAGTCTGGTACAGGGGGGACAACAGGGATAGAGGCCTCTGTCTCTCTGTCCAGATCCTGTTAGTCCTATCGCCCCCCAGAAGTCTGGGTTTTAAGTCCTAGTTCAGTTGTCCTTGCAGCTGATAACTGGGTGAGCTCTGGGGTGTACACCTGGGGTGCAAACTCTTTCATCACTAACTTAAGTCTATCTAAGTTCTGCAGTTTATCCAAGTATTGCAGTTCACATTACATCATGGGCACATTGCTTATAGTCTTTTACCCAACACACACACTAATTAATATAATCAATAGTCAATAATACTATGATGTTTCTGGTACTCATATTAAAGGCTTTGCTTTGGACCACAGTGCAGGGCCTGCCATAGTGAGGTCCAGGACCACGCAGAAATGAAAAGCCCTTGTACCTAGGGCAGAGCTCCTGGCAGCCCCTAGACCTGCCTCAGCACCTTGCAAAGGGCAAACAAGTTTTAGCTCACATCATTGCCAGCCTTGGATTGGGCCTGGGACACCTTCTCCCCTCCATGAAGAGTAAGTGGGTCCCTGCAGCTGTGACACTCAGGTGTGATCCAGCTTAGCATCTACCTTGTCAGCCAAGAGACTGTCTCTATCACCTCTCTCCCAATTTGGGGCAGAGCAGCTGATACCAGCATTGAGAATCAATCAGCATTCCAGTCTGTTCTCCCAGGTATTAAAGATTGAACACCCAAGGAAAGCTGAGGCAAGAGCAAAAAGTTTTATTTAAAGGTTAAAACAGAGAAAGAGACAGAGACACGGAGAGAGGGAGAGAGAGAGACTCCTCCACAAAGGCAGAGGAGAGGGTCCAAATTGGAAGTTGGTGCCCAAGGAATTGGGGGTGTCCTGCTCCTTTTATAGATTTTAGATTCCCTTTGTTCTCATGATCCCTTCTCCCCTTATCTTGCCTACATGACTAATGACCAAAAAGTAGAGTGATCAGAGAGCGAGAACAAAGCCACCCAGGGGTACAGGCAGAAAGGGAGGGACCCAGTGGACTTTCATTAACAGCTCTTTGCAGTGAGAAACAGTTCCCTGGGGGCAGGTAACCTTGGCAACAGGAGAAGAGGGAGGGAATTGTCCTGAAAATATTTGCATTTCATTTCCTTTCAACCTTCTACCCAGTCTGACCCAATTATTCACAATCTACACTGACTGTCCTTTTGTCCCTCCCACACACACAGCTAGCCCCAGGCCAGTGCTCACAGAACTCTAGACTAGCTCTTTGGTCTGAATTGACTCTAGCTGCAGGGTGGTCTTTGGTGCATCAAGGAGACAGTGCAGGTCCTTGTGGCTGTAAGACTTAGGCACTTCGCAGTAAGAACTGACTTCCTTCACTAACCCTATTGAGTCACCTCAAGTCACTCTGACTCAGCCTGACCCAAACTCTAGACAATACTCCATCATAATGCAAAGAAACTCCAAACGCTCCATCATCATAAGAAAGGAAATTGTTAACTGAGACTAAAGTCCTGAAAAACACCTGGTTCCTTATGAAGGTAACACCACAAGGACCCTTCCCTGACAATCCACTGGCAAGGGACTAAATCCCCAACTCATACCCCTACATCCACCCCACACGGTAAGTGGAAGATGGGTTCCAGTCTCTACTGGACCTCCCTTGGCAGGTTTGTCCCAAATAAACCTGTGTTGCTGCTGAACCACCTCTCCTCTCTATTTCCTTCATTTGCTTCTTTCCTTACACCTACCCCAACCTCAGGAAGCACAGTGTGGATCAAGAGTCCATTCACCAGAGGTAAATCAAGGCAGTTAGCACAGGACTTGGTCTTAAACTCAGTGCCAGACTAATGAAACCTAACATTGGGCAGATCCTAACAGCCCCCATCTCCAGGTCTGCCTGCAGACAGAGCCTCTGGAACAGCCCTCCTGTTAGGCAGAGACACAAGGCCTCAGTCTATCAGGATTTCTGTGATGGCCAGCACCCTCTGTGGTTGGTTGCAATGGTCTTGGACCACAAGTCCACTTCAGCAGTAGGCAGCCCATACCTATGAGGGATTTGGCCTTATGCAATGCCCTGCTGGTCTCAGCAGGGTGTGACAGGATTATGGCACTGATGTGATATGGTCACAGGTATGTTACAGTAGCCTGGAGCTGATCCATCCATGGAGTTGGGCAGAAATCTTCAGCGCCTAACCAAAGGCTGGTGACTGGGTGACAAGACATCTGGGTCTACCCCGTATTGCATCCTCACGTCCAGGTCAGTTTTTGGAAAATATCAGATGTTCAAGGATTAATTCTGGATAAGTAATCAATCAGCTTTGTATAATATCCAAGAACTTATTCTATAGGCCCAGAGAATAAGGACTTGGAAAATACATTATGTGTTTAAATTTCTAACCTAACTTTCTAACCTAAATTCTAAAATTCTCACCTCATTGTAGCATCTTTAGCACTTTACAGTCCAAAGACTAAATGTTTCTGTTAGGTGGAGGTGGCTGAGGAACAAAGCATCAAGCAGCCTGTGGGAGCAAAAAAAAAAAAAAAAAAAAAAA
>NW_026000249.1:24765664-24770769 GCF_001458135.2 Marmota marmota marmota
TACAAAAAAAAAAAAAAAAAAAAAAACCCACCAATCAGGCACCAATGGAACCGCCTGTCAATCAGCAGGGTCTCTTAGCCAATCCTGGATCTTAGCCAGCTCCCCCCCATCCCCAGCCAACCCCAGTAGGACAAGGGACTCTAAAAACCCCCTTTTCTGTCCCAAGCCCTCCCTTCCTGCCCTAAGCCCAATAAGAATTCCAGTCCGGTGGAGCCCCCACCACCCCCCTTCTTCTTCTCAGACCCTCTTCTTACTGTGCAGGTGTGAGAGTTCTTCCCAGGAGCGAAATCTCAATAAAGCCTCCTTCAGCAGCCTTTTAAATCTGCCTCCTTTTGGTCACCACTGCCTGACCTTACAGTTTCCACAAAGAGTTCCCCTTCCAACTTTGTCATCATTTTCACTTTAATGTTGACTATGGATTCAGTTTTAGGAAAGTTCAAAAATGAACTCATTTTTATTAAAAAAGTGGTTCCCCAAATTGAATTGATATGATAATATATTTAGACTCTGGGGCATTCATGAGAAATAGGACTAAAATAAAATCCATACTTTTTTAAATTAAGTGATAAAAGAATCTGGGATTTTTTTAAATTCTGGAGGCTTGAGGCACTGATTACATTCTGTCCCTATTAGTGGTTTATGTGCTAAACCAGGCATTATATGACAGTTCAAGAAAACTGCCAGTAAGAACCATCCTATTCCATCTTTCCTCCTCCCTTTCTTTTCTTCCTAGTACTGACTTAAAGAAGTTAGAATTAAGGGATAAAGAAGAACAGGAGACAAAGGAAAAAAGAGCAAAGAGCAATGGAAAATTACCCTGGCAAAGCAAACAGCTGGGACAATTCCATGTCTCAGTCAGAACTATGTAGATTGAAGAGGTGTACAAATTAGAGAAATACACTTTTTTTTTTACAGGAAAAGTGCCCAGGTTCTTGAAAATAGAACTGAACTCTTAATATTCCAGTAATAAATGACATATGTCTCCCCGTCAGAATTTGGGAATATAAAATGTCCAAGGGTGTTACAACACTAAATATCTCAATGCATGAAAACCACATTGGCAGGTTTGTGAGAGCTCTTAAAGGACAGCTGTGCCTCCCTGCTGCCTTTCCAGAATGCAAATCAATAGAAAATGGCATTTCAGCATTACATGCCAGTGAATATTAAATATAAAATTCTTTCCAGTGCTGGAAGTTGGTGGGATGCATTGATTTTTACCCCTGACACCATTGGCATCCTACTAAGCCTGCATTTGTGGATTTGTATATGCTAATGTGAATCAATGGAAAGAATGTACAATATCAGCTGCCCTAGATCTATGAGAGCATTTTCGGAAAAGAAAGAATATGTGCTCTGGGGTTGGGGTTATGGCTCGGTGGTAGAGAGCTCACCTAGGTATTGTGTCCAACTACAACTAAAAAAATAAATAAATATTTTTTAAAAAGAAAGAGCATGTGCTCTGGTAGCTTCAGGGATCTTAGAACCACAGTCTACACTAAAATATTCTACTTAGAAAAGTATCATGGCTTCCACAAATGTTTATCTTATCAAAGCGAGTTTGCATTTTGGAAAGATTTCTTTTCCTCATGTATTGCTAGATTCATGGTTAAAGCCTCTGTAAAAATCCAGATCAGTAAAATAAAATAATACAAGTTTATTTAATATATATTTTACATGACATAATAACTGTCAGAAATAAAACCCTCCCCCCATAAAAAAAAAAACAGGGAGAGATGGGTGGTTTTATGCTTAGGTTTGATGAAGAGTGGACAGTTGTACAGAAGTACCATTGGACAAAGGGAATGTGATCTAATGATAACAAATTGGGGTGAACTTAACGAAGCCTAATTTTTTTTTCAGACTCTTCTGTGTCCATCTGCCTTCAGAGATAAGAATGTTCCTTTCTTGTGGTCATAGGGAAGATACTTCTAGAAAGAGGATTGTAAGGCCTCCTTAAGAGAAGAGGGCAGGAGAAGTTCAAAGAGTGATCTTCTCAGGTTATGATTTTTTTCTAAACTTTCCAGGTGCCATATTTGGGGGTAGCATGTCCTGAACCCCATCAATGTCAGACCCATATCCGATATAGGAACATAAACTACAGCAATAAAAAGATGCCAAAAGGATGTTCCTCCACAATTATTCCCTATTTCATGTGAAGCAGTGATTCTCAAACTTGGCTGTACATTGGAATGACCTGGAGAGTTCAGACAATTATGACCAACTAGATCTCACACCTAGGGACATGGACTAAAGCCTTTAGCACAAGAATTTTTCATCGTCTTCCAGGTGATTCTAAGTGGTAGCCAAGGTTGAATGCTACTGATGTAAAGAATATGGGCTGTGGTTCAAGTATACAGAAGGCATTCTCCCATTGAGTTAGTCACTGATTATGATTATGTTTCTGTATACTCCAGTTCACTCACACTCACATTAATATGTTTGATATGTTTGCTCAGCTTCTAGGCAATAGTGTGGGGGTGGGGTAACACAATCAGAATTTGGGAAGGAGATGGCCACTAAAGTATTTGGACTTCTTTGTACTAACTGATATTTTCCTGGAAATTTAAAATGAACATAAATATTTCAGAAAAAAAAATTGGCTACAGATATTCCTCTTTTAGACTATTTATTGGTTTGAAAGCTAAAATTTACTATCATGGTGAATGGTGACAAGTTCATTGTTTAAAATAAATGATTTAAAGTCATATGAAGAGCTTGATGACAGGCAGTTTTCTTCCTGGAATTTATGTTACAGTCCTCAGCAGATTAATCTTCCCAACCTATTTCTCACATATTCTAAACTGTATGCTGACCCAAATGAAGATACAAAAAGGTCATTACTGAACCAGACCAACTTTATCAAACAAAATTGAGGTGAACCAGGTGTGGGAAAGAAATGCAGTAGCTTAGCAGGGCTCCTACTGCACACAGAGACATGCTATATTGCTTGGGTCATTGTTAGTGAAGGAATGCAGTGGAAGGATATGTTCCTCTAGGGATACTTCTAAGGCTCCTTGGGCATATAAATGATCTTTCTTGATTCTCTTAACTTGGTCATTCTACCTCCTTTCCTCAATCTTCTCTCATTTCACAAAACCTGGTCTTCCATGCTTTCACTTACCCCATTCTCTCAGGACATCATCCCTGCCTAAAGAAATCAACATGGCTCTTGCAAATATAGCACTTTGCTTATAATGAGTATAAATGAATTTTGCTCTGCTTGGTTATTGCTCGCTTTGCTCAGAAGCATAGTGGTAAGGGTTTGGGATAATGAAAGGCTTCTACTCTTTTTCTCTTCCCCTAAAATATGTGTGAGGTTATTCATATCTCATCTTATGGGAGGCAATTTCCTTTCAAACATTCTCAACTATGCCATAAAAGAAATTTCTTTATATACCTTGTCTTTGACTTTATTTATAACTAAATAGTATCTTTTCATATTAAGATATTTTACCCCTTTCCTTGCCCCAGTGATTTTATAACCTTTCCTGTATTAACTATTAATGAAGGGCATAGTGCCCAGATTGCTACACTCTGATCTGTAAATCCATTTTAAAATTAAAAAAAAAACCTCAGTTCACCTTACCACACTACATTATCAGCATAGCCCACTATTTCTTATTTCTGATATTTATTTCAATGTGTGGAGTTCTAGTACAAAATGACAGAGGATAACTCCATATTACTCAACATAAATGTCATCTATACAAAAGAATCTAAGTGCAAAGGGACAAAGACTCACTTGCAATTCTTGCATGAACAAAAAGTTCTGCAACTACTTCAATTCCCCTTGCTCTTCTAGCTAATAGTGGCTATTAATAATACTAGCTCTTCTAGTAATACCTCTTGGTATTTTTTATACAAAATTTTAAAACCAATAATTAATTACATTATTGCATACACAAACAATAATGGGAATATCACTTAACACAAAGCATTATGTATAGCAAGTATTCAAGAAATATTTATTGAATGAATAATTGGCTCACATGGTGACAGATTTCTATGGTCAGCAGTCAGAAAGCCTGGAGACCCAAGAGGGTCAAGGGTATAGTTCTAGTCTAAATATGAAGGCCTGAAAATCACAACTGATGGTGTAAGTTCTGGTCTTAGATTCTAAGTCTAAAGGAAGGAGAAGACTGAGGTTCCAGCTCAAAGACAGCTGCATAAAGAGGGCAAATTCTTTTACTTTTTGTTGTTGTTGTTGTTGTTCAGGTTTTCAATGGATTGAATAAGACCCACCAACATTGGGTGGAACAATCTGCTTTACTCAGTCTACCAATTCAAATATTAATTATCAATAAATATCTTTACAGATATACCTAGAATAATATTTAATGTTTAACCACATATCTGGGTACCCAATGGCCCAATGAAGTTGACACATAAAATTAACCATCAAAAACAGTTTCAAAAAATTAAAAACTAAATATCATATGATTCATGAATTCCATTTTGGGGGTATACATGTAAAAGAACTGAAAGCAGAATCTCAAAGAGCTATTACACACCCAGCAACACTACTCACAATAGCCAAGAGGTGGAGCAACTCAAGTTTCCACTAATGGGTGAATGGATTTTTTAAAAGTGGTATATACATAAATGGAATATTATTTAGCTTTGAAAGTGAAGGGAATTCTGACATGCTACAATATGGATGGATTTCAAGGACATTGTGCCAAGTGAAAAACAACACATTCTATACAATTCCATTTATATTCAGTATCTAGAACAGACAAACTCATAGAGATAGAAAGTAAGATAATGGGGAGAAGGAAGATGGCGGCGAGGGGAGTGCATTACCCCCGTGTGCTGCTTCACTGTGTGGGAGTATGACAAGTCAGGACGGCTAAAGGATATCTTGTTAGGAATTTCCAGCAATAGTGGGATGCTCCGGAACCTGGAGGAAGGATTTCCATCGCACGAGGATCGGCTACGGGGCCTCAAACGCGAGAGGTTTGTCGCACGGAGGGTAACACTGCTTATTCAGCAAATCGCCCCGCGGCTAGAGTCTGCAGTGCGCGCTGGGATAGAGACGCAGGGTTACAGCGCTGCAGTTTCTGCCAGCCGCGCAAGCACCGTACTCAGGGCTGAATTCTGGGTTC
>NW_026000249.1:24780310-24793560 GCF_001458135.2 Marmota marmota marmota
AAATAGAGTTTCAGTTTTATGAGATGAAAAATTTCTGGAGATTCATTATACAGCAATATGAATATGTTTAACGTTACTGAACTGTAAATTCAGAATGGGTTAAGATGGTAAATTTTATTATAATTTTTTTTAATACCAGGGATTAAACTCAGGAGCACTCAACTACTGAGCCCCATCCCCAGCCCTATTTTGTATTTAGAGACAGGATCTCACTGAGTTGCTTAGTTCCTCGTGGTTGCTGAGGCTAGCTTTGAACTCATGATCCTCCTGCCTCAGCCTCAGGAGCCACTAAGATAACAGGCATGTGCCATCACACCCAGCTTATTATAATGTTTTTACTACAATTAAAAATTAAAATAAAAAAATAGTAAAGTGGACATAGTTTAATAAAGGGACAATTTTCATAGGCTTGAGCAAGTCTAATGAACCAAACAATCTTTTTTAAAATTATTATTAGTTATTGATGGACCTTTACTTATTTATCTGTTTATATGTGGTGCTGAGAATCAAACCTAGTGTCTTACACATGCCAGGCAAGTGATCTACCACTGAGCCACTACCCCAGCCCCTGAACCAACCAATCTGGAGGCCCCTAATGACTAACCTCATTTGAGATGCATTACCAACATTGTCTGACAGCACAAAAAAGAAACTGCATTAGTGTTAGCAAAATCTGGTAAGACCTAGGCATGTAGACTAGGAAATGATAGAAATAAACTGTGGCCTTAGAGGAGTGCTGCTACGGCCAAAATCCTGGTGAAATGAGGAAGGAGCTGGGAGTGGAAAGGAAATAAATATTCCACCTTCTCTTGCTTTGATCTCCTGCTGGTACCCGCACATTGGTCAAAACATATACACTGACAAGGGAGCTCTAGACACAAAGACCATAGTAATCAGCCTCCCAGGGCCCCCAGAGCAAGGCTCAAAGGTAGAATTGGAGACTGTACATTATTTACCATTGTAAGCCTTCTTCAGGATCTGGTGATATAACTCAGTTGGTAGAGTGCTTGCCTCACAGGCATAAGGCCCTGGGTTTGATCCTCAACACCACCAAAAAAACACAAACAAACAAAAAAAACTTTCTTCAAAGCACTCACATTAGTGCTTTCAGAGTTCAATAAATTTTGTTGTTGATTAAAAGGTGAGTTTTGTTTTATCTATTCTCATTGCTCTTTCTAGTTCAGGCCCTTTTATTTCTTCTTTGGAACTATCCCTCAATGTGTTTGCCTCATTAACTGCTTCTGGCATAGTTCTAATCATGACACTCCCTTAATGTGATAATGTTCCCTTTGCCTAGTATCTAATGATGCAGTACTTGTATACTTTCTACAACTCATATATTATGTCCTTGCATCTAGAGTCCATGTACCTATAAACCATGTTTTATGAACCCCAATCTATGCATATCATAATCCATTAGTGAAAAGACCATTACTTTTTCTGTAAGTGATGCCGAATACTTGGTCCTTGTCTCCAATGCCAATCCAATAATGAGGAAACAGTTTTGAAAAAAAGGAAAAAGAAGGTTTACTGCTTTGCTAGCAAAGGAGAAACCCGGGGGACTCCAGTCCCAAAGGCTGTGATTCTGCCCATCAGCAGAAACAGGAGGCATTTAAAGAGATGATTCAAAGGCTACAATCCATGTGTTTCCTGTTGGAGATGTAATTCACTTGTTAATTTAGGAGACCATCATTTCTGGGATCTTCTCGTACCATCCCCAAAGTCTGAAATACTTCATTCCTATGATGGGTGTATACTAAAGGACAGATAAATCTGCCTAGGATGAGGAAGGTAATCCTGTTTCCCTGAGATTAGGGAGGTGGAGAGATTAGGGAGGAGCAGGAAGAGAGGAACAGAAAGAAACATGTCCATTTAAAAAAAAAAGTTGCAATGATTCCAAGATGGTGAGCCAGAGGGAGGCAGCATCCTGTGTTGCTCAGTGACCCAGATCTCACCAAGTCAAAATACTGCATCTCAGAGAGTGTAAGAGGACCCCTATACAGCTGATTTCTGCAGAAATCACCAGCACTGTGACCCCCACACAGGGCTCAGAGCCTCAGCATTTGAGTAGGACTTCAGACCCCTGGCTCCTGAAACCCAAAGCGCACAGTTCTTGGCCATGCACAGCTCTCAAGCAGCTTAGCAGAATCACCTATCAGCACCTCTGCAGAACTCCAGACTGCACTCTGCTCCCACACAGGTCACTCAGCTACTACCTACCCACAGCACAACTCCATCTCTCAGCTCCCCCCACCTCACCAGACACCCCAGTACTGGAAACAGACTGCCTCAATCTTGTATAACCTTTCTCACCATATCTGGTGGGGGCAGGTCTCAGATCAGATCTCCATCTGGCCAGGCACCAGGTATCCAACTCTCACACACCCTCCCCAGCGGTGATAACTCAGCACAGTGACCACTCAACACAAAAACATCTCCCAGTTAGGCAGGTGTGCAGTACAACCAGGGAGCTGCCCACCTGGTGTGAACCTTGGTGTGAGAGGTCCTGCAGGTGGGAAATGCTATGTGAGAGGGGATGAGACTAATGTTTGGAGCCTAACAGAGAGACCAGGAGCTGGGAAATCTCCAGGCAAGAAAGGGAAATACTACCAGGCGCTCAAGTCGGATGAGAGGTGCAATCTCCCAGCAGGGACTGGTGGGTGGCACTCCCCGCTTCTCAGATGCCCTAAAACAGGACCAGTCTTCCCACCCTGGTTACCTACACCATCCAGAGGGCAGAGACAACAGCTAAAATCAAACAGTCCCACCTATTGGATGAGAAGAGAAACAGAAAAGATACAGATCTCTAAAACTAGCAACAACCCTGGTTTCTTCTTTTGAGTATTTTTTTTCCTCTTTCTCTTCTACCCCTCTATCCTTCGGCCCTCATATCCCCAACATGTGTGAAACCAAGAACTTTGCATGAAATAGGATTTTGAGGACAGAGTCATCTGAATAATATAATATAGAATTGTTGTATATGCCTCCCCTTTTCTCTTTGTTGTTCTTTCATTTTTCTTTCCCCCTCCAAATTTTACTATTTTAACATTCTGTACTTTTCTAAATACATATGTGTGTTTTATGTACTCTACTGTCTCCCCACTTACTTGTCTGCCCTAAATTACTTCCTGTCTCTTTTCTTGCTACTAACCCTCTTCATTAGATTTCTTTTTCACATTTCCTAAGATATATTAACTCTATATCCTCACATCTTTCCCCCTCAGCATATCTTCCTATGCCCCAACCCCAGTTCATTTTCCACCAGCAGAAACTGTAAACGTTTTTACAAAACTACTGATTATATTTTAGATAGTAATTGAATCCAACATCTCTGTACATTGAGACTAAACTGTGAATGTCTTAATAACAACAAGTTGTTCAAAAGTGATATGTTATTGATACTGGGATCTGTTAACATTGTCTTTCCCCACAAAGGAGGGATCTTGGAACCCTACAAGAGCACTACAGACATATAGGGTAAAAAGAATAACACTCCAGACCCACAGAGCTGGAAAGGAAGACACATGAGCAACCTGAAAAGACAAGGGAAGAAAGTACCACAAACAAATCAAGACACCACATCATTAGAGTCATTGGCAGCCACAGCAGAAAAAAATGACAGAGAAACAGTTCAGGATACACATGGCTAAAATGTTCTGTGAACTCAAGGAAGATATAAGAGAGCAAATGCAAGCAGTGAAAGATCACTTCAACAAGGAGCTACATAAACAAATCCAAGAAGCAAAAGATCACCTCAACAGGGAGATAGAGGTTCTAAAAAACAAACAAAAAAAATATTTGAAATGAAAGAAACAATAAACCAAATTAAAAACTCAAATGAAAGCATCACCAACAGAGTAGACCACTTGGAAGATAGGACATCAGATAATGAAGATAAAATATATAATCTTGAAAAGAACATAGACCACACAGCGATAATGCTAAGAAACCATGAGCAGACTATTCAAGAAATATGGGATAGCATAAAGAGACTAAATTTAAGAGTGATTAAGATAGAGGAAGGCATAGAGGTTCAAACTAAAGGAATAAACAATCTATTCAATGAAATAATATCAGAAAACTTTCCAAACTTGAAGAATAAATTGAAAATCCAAATTCAAGAAGCCTATAGGACACTAAATGTACAAAATCACAACAGATCCACACCAAGGCACATTATAATAAAAATGCCCAACATACAGAATGAGAGAATTTTAAAAGCCATGAGAGAAAGGAATCAGATTACATATAGGGGAAAACCAATTAGGATAATAGCAGATTTTTCAACACATACCCTGAAAGCTAGAAGATCCTGGAACAACATGTATCAAGCTCTGAAAGAAAATGGGTTCCAACCAAGAATCATGTATCCAGCAAAATTAAGCTTTAGATTTGAAGATGAAATAAAAACCTTTCATGATAAACAAAAGTTAAAAGAATTTATAGCTAAAATACCTGCACTAAAAAGCATCCTTGGCAAAATATTCCATGAAGAGGAAATGAAAATCAGCAGAGGGAGATATTACCCTAAAGGAAAAACTAATCAAAGAAGAAAATCAAGTCAAGTTAAATAACAAATATAACAAAAAATCAAGTCAAGTTAAATAACAAAAATATGGCTGGAAATACAAACCATGTATCAATAATAACCCTGAATCTTAATGGCTTAAACTCACCAATCAAAAGACATAGGCTAGCAGACTGTATTTAAAGAAAAAGACCCAACAATATGCTGCCTACAGGAGACTCATGTGACAGGAAAACACATACACAGACTGAAGGTGAAAGGTAAGGAAAAATCATAACACTCACATGGACTGCGGAAGCAAGCAGGGGTTTCCATCCTTGTATCAAATAAAGTAGACTGCAAGCCAAGGTTAAACAAAAGGGATAAAGATGGACATTACATACTGCTCAAGGGAACCATACACCAACAAGACATAACAATCATAAATACATTTGCCCCAAACAATGGTGCAGCTATGTTCATCAAACAACTTCTCAAGTTCAGAATCAAGTTGACCACAACACAATAACCTTGGGTGACTTTAACACACCTCTTTCACCACTGTATAGTCTTCCAAACAGAAGTTGAATAAAGAAACTATAGAACTCAATAATACAATCAATAACTTAGACTTAACTGACATATATAGAATAGTTCAACCTGCATCAAGCAGATACACTTTCTTCTCAGCAGCACATGGATCCTTCTGTAAAATAGACCATATACTATGCCACAAACAACTCTTAGAAAATACAAAAAAGTAGAGTACTGCCATGCATTTTATCAGATCATAATGGAATGAAATTGGAAATCAACAACAAAATAAAATTAAAAATTTCTCCATTACCTGGAGACTAAACAATATGCTACTGAATGAACAAAAGGTTACAGAAGACATCAAGGAGGAGATTAAAAAATTCTTAGAGGTAAATGAGAACATAGACACAACATATCGAAATCTCTGGGACACTATGAAAGCAGTACTAAAAGTAAAATTCATTGCATGGAGTTCATTCCTTAAAAGAAGAAAAATTCAACAAATAAATTACCTCATACTACATCTCAAAGCCCTAGAAAAAGAATAACAAATCAGCAGCAAAAGCAGTAGAAGGCAAGAAGTAATTAAAATTAGAGCTGAAATCAATGAAATCAAAACAAAAGAAATAATTGAAAAAATTGACAAAAAGTTGGTTCTCTGAAAAAATAAATAAAATTGACAGACCCTTAGCTACGCTAATGAAGAGACGGGGAGAGAGAACTCAAATTACCAGCATACACGATGAAAGAGGTAATATCACAACAGACATTACAGAAATACAGAGGATAATTAGAAATTATTTTGAAAACTTATATTCCAATAAAATAGAAGACACTGAAGGCATCAACAAATTTCTTAAGTCATACGATCTGCCCAGATTGAATCAGGAAGATATACACAATTTAAACAGCCCAATATCAAGTGAGGAAATAGAAGACACCATCATAAGTCTACCAATCAAGAAAAGCCCAGGACTGAATGGATATATAGCTGAGTTCTACAAGACCTTTAAAGAAGAACTAATACCAATACTCTACAATTTATTTCAGGAAATAGAGAAAGAGGCAGCACTTCCAAACTCATTCTATGAGGCCAATATCAACCTGATCCCAAAACCAGGCAAAGACACATCAAAGAAAGAAAACTTCAGACTAATATCTCTAATGAACATAGATTCAAAAACTCCTCAATAAAATTCTGGAAAATAGAATACAAAACACTAGAAAAACTAGGGATAACAGGAACATATCTTAATATCATAAAGGGTATCTATGCTAAGCCCTAGGCCAACATCATTCTAAATGGAGGAAAATTGAAGGCATTCCCTCTAAAAACTGGAACAACAGGATGCTCTCTTTCACCACTTTTATTCAACATCGTTCTTGAAACACTGGCCAGAGCAATGAGACAGATGAAAGAAATTAAAGGGATATGTATAGGAAAAGAAGAACTTAAATTAGCACTATTTGTTGATATGATTCTATACCTAGAAGACCCAAAAAACTCCACCAGAAAACTTCTAGAACTAGTAAATGAATTCAGCAAAGTAGCATGATATAAAATCAACATCCCTGAATCAAAGGCATTTATTTCTGTATATCAGTGACAAATCCTCTGAGAAGGAAATGAGGAAAACTACCCCATTTACAATAACCTTAGAAAAACAGTAAGATACTTGGGAATCAACTTAACAAAAAAGGTAAAAGCTCTATGCAATGAAAATTACAGAACTTTAAAGAAAGAAATCAAAGAAGACCTTAGAAGATGGATAGGAAAAATTAATATTATCAAATTACCATACTAACAAAAGCACTATACAGATTTAATGCAATTCCAATAAAAATTCCAATGGCATTCCTCATAGAAATAGAAAAAGCAATTGTGAAATTCATCTGGAAAAATAAGAGACCCAGAATAGCTAAAGCAATCCTTAGCAGGAAGAATGAAGCAGGTGGCATCACTATATCAGACCTTAAACTATACTACAGAGCAATAGTAACAAAAACAGCATGGTATTGGCACCCAAACAGACTGGTAGACCAATGGTACAGAGTAGAGGACACAGAGACTAACCCACAAAATTACAATTATCTTATATTAGACAAAGGTGCCAAAAACATGCATTGGAGAAAAGATAGCATCTTCAACAAATTGTGCTGGGAAAACTGGAAATCCATATACAACAAAGTAAAATTAAACCCCTATCTCTCACCATGCACAAAACTCAACTCAAAGTGGATCAAGGACCTAGGAATTAAACCAGAGATTCTCCCTCTAATAGAAGAATAAGTAGGCCCTAATTTTCTTCATGTGGGATTAGGCCCCAACTTCCTTAATAAGACTCCTATAGCACAAGAATTAAAACCAAGAATCAATAAATGGGATGGAAAAAAAAGTTTCTAAAAAGTTTCTTTTCAGACAAAAACAATAAATAATCTGTGAGGTGAACAGAGAGCCTACATCCTGGGAGCAAATTTTTACCCCTCACACATCAGATAGAGCACTAATCTCTAGGGTATATAAAGAATTCAAAAAGCTAAGCACCAAAAATCAAATAACCCAATCAATAAATGGGCCAAGGATCTGAACAGCGACTTCTCAGAAGAGGATACACAGTCAATCAACAAATATATGAAAAAATGTTCATCATCTCTTGCAATTAGAGGAATGCAAATCAAAATTACTCTAAGATATCATCTTACTCCAGTCAGAATGGCAGCTATTATGAAGACAAACAATAGTAATTGTTGGCGACAATGTGGAGAAAAAGGTATATTCGTACATTGCTGGTGGGAATGCAAATTGGTGTAGCCAATATGGAAATTCCTTAGAAATCTGGGTATGGAACCACCATTTGACCCAGCTATCCCTCTCCTCAGTCTATACCCAAAAGACATAAAAACAGCATACTATGGCTACACAATAGCCAAACTGTGGAGCCAATTTAGATGCCCGTCAGTGGATAAATGGGTAAAAAAAAAATGTGGCATATATACACAATGGAATTTTACTCAGCAATAAAAGAGAATAAAATCATGGTGTTTGCAGGTAAATGGATGGCGTTGGAGAAAATGCTAAGTGAAGTTAGCCAATCTTCAAAAAACAAATGCTGAATGTTTTCTCTGATATAAGGAGGCTGACTCATAGTGTGGTAGAGAGGGGGAGCATGGGAGGAATAGATGAATTCTAGATAGGGCAGAGGGATGGGAAGGAAAAGGAGAGGGCAGGGGATTAGCAAGGGTGATGGAATGTGATGGACATCATTATCCAAAGTATATGTATGAAGACATGAATTGGTGTCAACATACTTTATATACAACCAGAGATATGAAAAGTTGTGCTGTATATGTGTAATAAGAATTGTAATGCATTCCACCATCATTTATTTTTTAAAAAATCAATAAAAAAATTTGCAGTGGCAGGGCAATGAGGGCTATTGTCAAAGCATAAGATGGACCACTGTTACATAATAAAGAGGTTTCTCTTAGAGAATCCTCAAAAGGTTTACAGCTGTGTAAAATTTTCTGGACCACTTGACCTTTAAAGTCCATGGTTCCTTGGTTAAGCAAGAACTATATTCTAGTTAAGATACTCACTTGTCTATTTGTTCATTCATGCAATAAAAATTCATATAATCATCTGGACATGGTGGCACATGCCTATAATTCCAGCTGGGCAAAAGGATTGCAAGTTTGAGGCCAGCCTAGTCAACATAGCTATACCCTGTTGCCACAGTCTGGCTGGGCACAAATAACTGAGCCGCCACAAAGCCTTGTAGGTTCAAACAGCAACTCTTTATTCCCGAACTCCCACCGGCACTCTACACACACTTCCCGGGAATACACTCCCTCCACCGGGCTCCGCATGCCAATTCTCCCGGAACCCCCGCAAGAACTCAACAGGAACTCCAAAGTAGCGGGCACCAGAGGCAGCAGGATCCGCCCTAATCCCAGCAGGATCTGCCCTAATCCTGGAGCCGCCCTAATCCCAGAGCAGGGTCACCTTTCAACCATTCCCTCTAGCAAAATGCCAGGCGTCATTCTGACTAAACTGTGGCTCTCGACATCTCCCCCTTTCTGTTTAATAAAACAACAAGCATGTGGTTTAGGGACTGTGCCTGTCTTAGGTTGTCCAATACTACATATGGTCCTTACCCATCATCGGATGAGCTGACCTCAAAATTTAAAAAATAAAAAAAGAACTGGGGATGGAGCTCAACGGTAGAGTACCAATGGGTTAAATCCCCACTATCCCCCCCCTTAATCATACAATCATATGACAAGATGCTTAAATAATGAAAGCAATACAAAACCCAAATACAAATTTGTCTAAAAAATGGATAAAAATAGTTGATGTTTGGTAAAATCCAGAGTTGTTTACCTGATTTTGACTCAAGAAGTATTTGGACTAGGGCTTCATAACGTGGGGTTTGTTCTAGAGAAAACACAAAATTGTCATTGAATCTGCCAAAATCTTCATGCAGTGACAGGATAAAATTGCCCTACTTACCCTGTTGACTGAGTATTGCCATCTCTGAATTTTTCTAGGCTCATCTTGCCAGGAATTTCTCCTTTAGGGATTTCCTAGTGGTGCTGGTGGCAAAGTCTTCAGGCCAAAAGGGAAGTCTTCTCATAGTTCCCCTCTCTTAGATTTCTCTTTCAAGCCAACTTGTCCTAAAATACCTGACTTCCTCTCCTTTTCTCTCTCTCTTACTTTCTCAGTGTTTTCTCCCTTCAAACCTAACGGAAGATAAACCAATTCATAAGTAACAGAACCTTTCCTCTGTACATTATTTTAAGTTTGAAAAGTGTCAATAAAATATTGTGTGTTTACATGCATATGCATACCTGTATGCTTACCTGATTCAGAGAATTTTAGGGATACTACTGTTTATTGGTTGGGAAAACTAAGAAAGAATTCAGAAGATTGATGCTTAAGTACAGATTTCCCACTTTGGTTTCTTTCGGTGGGGAACTACCCTCCACTGTAATGAATTAAAATCTTGTTCTAGAAATATTGGGATTTAAAATCTCAAAATATTGGGTGAGGGGGCTGAATTGTTGCAGATAAGGTCTGAGAAGGGCCAGGAAGCTATGATGTTTCTGAGGAATCCCTGAAGAGTGTCCTGCTCACTCTGGAGCCAGGGTCCTAGTTTTCTCTACCAACAATAAAGTGTGTATAATAAGAATTCACATTTATGAAGAGAAAGAGGGGGAAATGCATTAGCACTGTGCTGTTTCAAAAGGGAGAAAGGGCATTTGATTAGATGATTGATTTTCATCTGTCATGAAAAGCTTTCTTGTAAAGAAAAAAGAAATCTCAGTATGTTTCTAATGGTAAAATGGCTGATTCTCATTTCCTGCCTAATGAATTATTTACATACTCCACTGCAGGCCATCTATACTCAATCTACACTTAAGCAGTGCTCCAGAAGGAACATATTCATTTATAATAGCATTGCTTCTGAATTCAACGTATTCTTATTTACTACATGAACATGGTAGTGTTCTCCATCTTAGAGGTGAATGAAGACCTGTGTTTCCTTACAGCAGTTCCTCTATAACCACAGAACAATGGGTGATATGAGTTTTGCAAGGATGTCCTTATTTGAGCATTGAAAATAGACAAGATCAGCAATTCAGAATTCAGCAAGAAAGGACCATTGTAACCCTTAAATATGGTCCAGTCACTTACTGAATCTGCCTTGGAGTCCTGTTGTCATCTCCTTGCTGCTTTACATTCCTCCTCCCTGACCTAGTGCAGCTTAGAGGAAATGAGCAACTGGTGGTCTTTAAATGGAAGATAGTATTTTTAATATCTTGGGACATCTTCTAGGTAAAAAATTGGGGGCAAGTTTAGACTCTTTTTCCCAAAGTCAAGCATTTACCATACCTAGCTCATCTGTAGAAGAGGAGCAGGTTTTCCCCCTCATAGAAAAGCCCTGTTCTTGTTCCACATGCTGTTCAGGAAGAAAGATATATCTTCAAATCCCTACAGGCTCCTTAATCCTCCATCCCTCATTACAGATATAGGCTGGGAACTTTACAATAGCAGTAGTAGCAGCAGGCTGATCCCCTGTAGGTTGCTCAAAATGCAATGGGTTTTTTATTTCATGTTGCTGGAAGAATTAATTTCCCCATTAATACTTCAGCTGGACCACTTTTTGTGATGACTTTTCTGATTGTAGAACAACATATCACTTAAAAATTCCAGTTTAATATTAGTTTTGAAATAAAATTCATCTCTATGGATTAAAGGTGTGGTGATGAAACTAACAGAAATGTGGCAGCAGCATGAATACTTTGCTGGATTCAAATACTTCACCAACGAATTGTAGTTCATCATACTTTTTTGAAAACCAGGAATACCTTTGGGATATACCACTGGGGCATATTTTCATGTGTCCACGAATGTGAGCCATCTCTTGATGATTTTATTTTCAAATTCAAATTCTGTTGTCAAAAATATCCTTTCAATTATTAATCCTGTGGCTTTGTATTGTTTCTTATTTTCTGAATGATAATCTAGGTTTTAATTGTTACTATAGAGTTTTGCTTTTGATTATCAATAATAAGTTGAGGGCTGGAGCTGGGGCTGGGGCTTAGCGGTAGCACACTTGCCTGGCATGCAGAGGCACTGGGTTTGATTCTCAGCACCACATATGAATAAACAAAATGAAGGTCTATCAACAACTAAAAAAAATTTTTAAATAATAATAAGTTTAGTAATTTTCAGGAATTTCATTTTTGACTTTATGCATTTGTGAGATAACTTCAGAATTAAGTACTTTTTAATTTTGGGGAGATACACTATTTATAAAAACAACAGCATATGTACAGTTTACTGAATATATTATAAAACTGGATAAACCCCATCTAAGTTAGAAAATAGTACACTATTAGCCAGAAAATACAACATCAGCCTCTTGGCAGTTTATTATTTGACACATTCCTTCCTCTTTCCACCAAAGTTACCTCTGACTATTGAAAGTTCTCCTTGTTTTTCTTTTCAGTTTTACCACATATGATGAAGCAATAAACAATATACTGTTGAATTTAGCCTGACATTCATATAAACAGCTGAATGTATCATTTTCTGTCTTGCTTTCATCAAAATTATAATTATGAAAATATGTGTTGTTCTACTTAGCTATAATTAATTTTCATTGCTACATAACATTCCTTTATATAAATATACTATGATGTGATTATCCACTTTACTCTTGATAAACATAGGTCATTTATATTTCTTGCTATTACAAATAATGATTCAATGAACATGCTTTCACAGGCTTCCTGGTGCATATAAATATGCAATACTATTTATTACATATTTAATATTTTAATATTGAATATGTAGGTTAATATCAAAGACAGTATAACGAAGTATTGATCTTTGTATCATAATTCATATCCATCTTTGACTTTATGAAATAATACCAGAGTTCTTTCCAAATAAACCACACCAGTTTATATTCCCAGGTGCAGTGGTTGTGAATTTCAGTTGCCCCACTTTTCTTCCAAAACATAGTCAATGTTTACCAATCTGGTAGTTATATAATGGTATCTCATTTGAGTTTAAATTTGCACTTCAGTGAAACTTGAACACCCATTCAGAGGTATATTGACTATTTGGATTCCTTCTTTGGTGAAGATGCCATTTAAGTGTTTGACTCTATTAGTTACTGTATTATCTATAACATTGGTATTGATTGTAAAAGTTCTTCAAATATTCTGGACTTGAGTTCTTTATCAATCATATTACAAGCAAACATCTTCCCTCAGATTATGACATTTGACTTTGTCTTCTGATTAATAAAATATCTTCCATTTTAATGCAGTTTAATTTAGTATTTTTTCCCTGCAGCATAATGTTTGTGTTTTGTTTAGGTGTCTTTTTCTACCATAAAGTCATGTTGATAATCTTCTTCATAAATATTCTAAATATTTTATCTGGTGAGTATTGTATATGTATTTCAATTTAACTGGAATTTAACTTTTATTTATTTTTTATTAGTTGTTCAAAACATTACAAAGCTCTTGACATCATATTTCATACATTTGATTCAAGTGGGTTATGAACTCCCATTTTTACCCCGTATACAGATTGCAGAATCACATTGGTTACACATCCACATTTTTACATACTGCCATACTAGTGTCTGTTGTATTCTGCTGCCTTTCCTATCCTCTACTATCCCCCCTC
>NW_026000249.1:24795836-24805026 GCF_001458135.2 Marmota marmota marmota
TGTTTTTTAGGGATTGGCTAGCTTCACTTAGCATAATCTGCTCTAATGCCATTCATTTCCCTGCATATGACATGATTTTGTCATTTTTTAGTGCTGAGTAATACTCCATTGTGTATAAATGCCACATTTTTTTCTATCCATTCATCTATTGAAGGGCATCTAGGTTGGTTCCACAGTCTAGCTAATGTGAATTGTGCTGCTATGAACATCGATGTAGCTGTATCCCTATAGTACGCTCTTTTAAGATCTTTGGGGAATAGTCCAAGAAGGGGAATAGCTGGGTCAAATGGTGGTTCCATTCCCAGCTTTCCAAGGAATCTCCAAACTGCTTTCCAAATTGGCCACACCAATTTGCAGTCCCACCAGCAATGTACAAGTGTACCCTTTTCCCCACATCCTTGCCAGCACTTGTTGTTGTTTGACTTCATAATGGCTGCCAATCTTACTGGAATGAGATGGTATCTTAGGGTGGTTTTGATTTTCATTTCTCCGTCTGCTAGAGATGGTGAGCATTTTTTCATGTACTTGTTGATTGATTATATGTCCTCCTCTGAGAAGTGTCTGTTCAGGTCCTTGGCCCATTTGTTGATTGGGTTATTTGTTATCTTATTGTTTAATTTTTTGAGTTCTTTGTATACTCTGGATATTAGGGCTCTATCTGAAGTGTGAGGAGTAAAAATTTGTTCCCAGGATGTAGGCTCCCTATTTACCTCTTTTATTGTTTCTCTTGCTGAGAAAAAACTTTT
This sequence comes from Marmota marmota marmota, assembly GCF_001458135.2. Classification (NCBI taxonomy): domain Eukaryota; kingdom Metazoa; phylum Chordata; class Mammalia; order Rodentia; family Sciuridae; genus Marmota; species Marmota marmota. The sequence goes on from NW_026000249.1 coordinate 24,796,583, forward strand.
TAGTTTGAGTAAGTCCCATTTGTTGATTCTTGTTTTTAACTCTTGTGCTATGGGAGTCCTATTAAGGAATTTGGAGCCCGACCCCACAACATGTAGATTAGAGCCAACTTTTTCTTCTATCAGACACATATATATTTCAATTTAACTGGAATTTAACTTTTAAAAAATATTAAATTGGGGTCAAATTTCATTTTTCCCCATGGATTTCAAATTGAACAAGCACCATTTCTTGAGAAATCCATTCTTCCCTGCTGATCTTCAAATGTTTTTTTTAATATATCAACTGTTTATATATGTGCAGATCTATTTCTAGTTTCTCTATTCTGTCCTGTTTGACTGTTTCAGTCTAACAGTCAACATAAACATCTTTGATTGCCAGAGCTTTAAAATAAGCCTTGAGGTCTGGGGAAGTAGCTCAGTGATGGAGCACTTACCTAGCATGTGTAAGACCCTGAGTTCAATCTCCAACCCCATAAAAAAACTGATATATGGTTAAAAAATAGCCTTACTTTGTATTTCTGTAGGGGGATCTTGACTTTCCTTACCATTTTTCCCTTCCTTCTAAACTTTTTCAAACAGCTTACCACATTCCACAAAATTAATGTTAGGCATCTCAACTGGGATTATACTAACACTTTATAGCATTTGGATTGAATTTATCTTTAAGATACTGAGTTTTACAATTCATGAAAATGTTTATCTCTGTTAATTTGTCTTCTTCAATTTCTCTCATAAAGTCTGTAAGATTTCTCTTTAAAGGTCAGACATAAACACACATACATCAAATATTTTTTGTCTTTTTGTCACTAAAATTATTATATGAATTTTATCTGATATAATTAAAAACAACTTACATTAGTTGTCTTTATAATGTTAAGCAAACTTAATCCAAGTCTATTATTCCCCTTATGTGTTATAGATTCAATTTGCTATGATTATGTCTAGGATTTTTAAATCTATGGTCCTGGGCAATGTTTTAGTCAGCTTTTTTCTAACTGTGACCAAAAGAACTAACAAGAACAATTAAAGGATGAAAAGTTAATTTGGTTGAAAAGGATGAAAAGTTAAAATGGTTTCAGAGGTGTCAGTCCATAGAAAGCAGGCTCCATTTCTCTGGGCCACAGTGAGGCAGAATATATCAGGAAGAAGGGTATGGAAGAGGAAACTAGTTCAGGACATGCCATTCAGGAAGCATAGAGAGTGTTCTGCTCACCAGGGACAAAATATACATCCCAAGGCACTCCCCTAATGACCTACCTCCTCTAGCGATACCTTATCTACCTACCATTACCACCCACTTAATCCATTCAAGTGAATGAAAGCACTGCTTAGGTTAGGGCTCTCATAACCTAATCATTTCATTTCTAAACCACCTTGCATTGTCTCACACATGAGCTTTTAGGGGACACCTCATACTTAAACCTAACAGGCAATATTGGCCTGTAAGTTGCCCCTCTTTTGCTTTTTTCCTCAGGTTTTTGTATTAAGGATATGGTTGCATAAGCACAAGTTGGAATGTGTTTATTTTTTTTTTCAACCCTATATTCTGGAAAAGTATATGTGAGGCTAGAATAACCTTTTCTTGAAAATTTGAAACCATGTTTCCCATATCATCCTGGTAGCATTCCTAGCAAATAGATGAGGGCAAGTGGGGTATGAAGTAGATTTCCCTCTGGTTCTCCCTTCATAGAGCTGTGAAATTTATCAAGTAAAAGCATAGGTAGTGTGCTAGTCATCTTTTCCTCGCTGTGACCAAAATACACAAGAACAACTTAGAGGAAGAAAAGTTCATGTGGGATCACAGTTTCAGCGGGTCAGTTCATAATCAGTCCACTTCATTGTTCTGAGTCTGAGATGATGCAGAACATCATGGAAGAAGGGTATGGCAGGAGAAAGGTTCTGAGCTCATGAGAGCCAGGAAGTAGAGAGAGAGGGAGAAGGAGAGAAGTAGAAACCAAGGACAAGATATAGTCTAAGGACATGTCCCTTGGTGACCTACTTCCTCCAGACACACCCTACCTGCCTACAGTTACCACCCAGTACTCCATTCAAAGTATTAATCCATCAAACTTGAGTACATTTGTTAAGTGAAATAAGCCAAACTCTGAAAGTCAAGGGTCATATGTTTTCTCTCATATGTGGAAACTAGAGAAAAAAAGGAAAGGAAATTAAAAGGTAGGGGAAGGAATCTCATGAAAATAATAGGGTTACTAATAGAGTAAAGGAAAAGGACCAGTGGGAAGCAGGAGAGGAGAAACATGGAGGTACTAGATGATGATATTGGCCAAATTGTATTGTTATACTATGTGTATATATTAATATGTAACAATAAATCCGACTATTATGAATAATTATAATGCACTAATAAAAACTAGGAAAAAAAGATAAAATCCTCAAAAAAACACAAATCATTAATCCATCAAATGGATTAATTCACTGATGAGGTTACAACTCCTATGATCTAATCATTGCCTTAAACGTTTGTATTGGGGACCATGCCTACAAAGCATGAGCTTTTCAGGCTTCCATAACAGGGAGCCTCACTAAATTCCAATTATTTTTAATGCCTGCATATATATATTGAGATACAATAAAATATTGTGGGGAACATACTAAAACAAAAATTACTTGTGATTTATCTGAAATAAATTATAAATGTCTAAACTGTATATCTATTTTAGTTATATTTCCTTGATAATTTGTCTCTCTTAATAACTCCTTGCTTTACAGAATTTGCTTTTGAAATTCCTTACAACTACAGCCTACTTATATTGTAACATAATTTCTACATAGGGTAGCTTGCCAACTTATTTCTTTGGTCTCCTGAAGAATCATTAATGAGAACGTATACTCAGCATTTATGTCATGAGCTAGTATATTGAACATGTACTGGCATAAAGGTAACAACTAGAATTTCTCTTCAAGTTTGATTTCTTAAGCATGGCATAACTTGATTTTCCATTCTTTAAGATTCTGTTGTTATCTATTGATTGACAAGGTTTTTCAATGTTGTCCAATGACACAAAAAAGAGCATTGTCAAGATTTCTTTACTCCCTTCAACACTACACAAGATGATTTTACTTGTTCCTGTGCTAGAAGAGTCTATAGTGATACCCATATAAAAGAATCAAATGGAATATAATGAAATCTATTTATAAAGATAGTCATGGCAAGTGCCATAATAATTACCCATTTTGAGTCAGAATTTCTTTTTATGTTAATAAGTAATGTTGTCCCTTTTAAGAAAAGCCTTGACACTTAAAGGAATTAAGTTTCCATCAATTATTCCCTTAACATGTTCAATGAGTTCCTTTAAACACTAGAGTACTTCAGTAACACTATTATTCTTTCAAATTGCAAAATCCTACTGTGAAAAATATGTTGAAAACTATGAACAAGAAATACATAGACTTCACCCAATGAATAATTTTAAAAGTCAAAAAAGAATTTTGAAGAGCTTTTCTTCAGAATTGAAGTATGATTTCAGTGCTTCAAAAAAAAATCTGAAGATTCTTTCAACTGTATTTGTTAAACAGAGCTAATAGGCTTTTAAATGAGAGAACTAATAAATACTGGATGCTAACAGAATAGCAAAAACACTTTAATTGCTGAGTTCAATCAGTACAAATACTGAAGTAAGAGAACAATTTTGTGGCAATTACTTCAAGGTCAATAGAAAGGACATCAGATACTATTTGAGCAGAATTATGCAGAATATAGAAAGTGTAACCAACATTTTCCATGGAATTGTTTATGATCTGCTTTATTTTTTAATGAACTTTGTACAAATATTCACCAAAATTTGTATTTGTGTTATCTCTATGGAAGCACTATATTTTTCTTATTCATTCCTGAATCAAAATTAATGTCATTGCAAAAAGAGAAAGAAGAAACAATAAATAAAAGAAAAAACTTCGGTTTCTGAAGTTTCATCTGGAAGGAATTTTACTTATAATAACCTTATGAATAAGCCTTTTTGATGAGAAAACTATTGCAAAAGCAAAGGAAAAATGTTTTCCTGAACTCATTAATTGCATCTGTTGCTATGCTATAAAATTTTTAGATCTTTGAGCATAGATAATTTAAACATATCATTTAGATCTTCAATAACCTCCCTAATAGTAAGTGGAGATATTACATTTTTATTATCACAGTAGATTTCACCCTGGCATGATGAAATATCTGCTTGCAATTTTGAAATCAGAAATATTTCTGTTAGTAGTACCTTCAAAATAGTCATCTGCACTGAAAGACTAATGATGATCTATAGTGCAACAGAACATTACAACTTCTGCTGTGATTATTATATCTTCTTCTTGTGAATTCCTTTTAAACAATGGGATTTTTATAACTATCTTTAGTACTACGTTAGGAAATCATACATACCTCATGCACAGTCGTTAGTATATGCTGGTTTATATCTGACATTCCACCATTTTCTATATTGAATGAACAATTGCATACTGTACAAAAATCTTTGAAAGGATTTGTTCCTTATTTAATAGATGCCTATTATTCATAAAATTCATCACAACATTTACATTTAAACTTTGGGCAACCTCAAGTTCAAATACACACAGATAAAAAAGATGATAGCAACCACTGCAGAATTGCAAGATTGAATTTTAAACACACTGCCATGTCAGTGAATCGGTCACTCACAAGTGTGAACAGGCCTCTAAACAATGGTTAAAATGTTGTGAGCTTTCAAAGCGACAATAAATTGAACTCCATGCTTGGTGCAAAAAAGGTGACTTTCCCTCTTACCTGAAGGGAGAACCACAGATGTTAGACACAGTGTTCCTGAATGAAGTCAGAGCTGATCCTATACAAAATTTTGGTTAGTCTCTGGGGACAGAAATTGGCAGGCATCTGAAGTGGAAGTGTTTATAGACTTTAAGCTGTGTCCTGTGGTCACTAGAGTAATGGCTACTGTGTACTGGCTAATTTTTTAAGGAAACAAGGCTGCTGGACAAAAGCACTTGCTGATTGGCTACTGTCTAAAAGTGTAAGACTGTCACCAATTGGCTGACTTTCCAGACTAGAGTTTTATCAGTGATTGATTGATATTCAGAAGCCTAGGGTAGAATGGGTACTGAGTGGATGGGACTCTGAACTTGCAGTTCCCACTTTACCCAGACTGCCTAGCCTTCTTCATGCTCATAGGTTGGATTTTGAGGAAGACTTCAGCTAGAATAAGAGGTCCTATGCTGGAATTTTTCATGATCATTGTCTCCTAATTAGATATAGAATGCATTATAGGCTCCTGGCATCTAGAAAAGCTTGAGTTACTCTGAAGTTGCCACATTCCCAGAACACAGCAATAGAGCAGATAATTGGGCTGGTATTGTGGGTATAAACTAATTCTTGGACAAAGGCTATCAAAAGTAGAATTCTCATTGGAACCCACAATAGAAGGTGAGAGATTGAAAAGTCAGGAAATATAGCTATATTTAATATGAGTTACAAATGAATAGGCATAGGAGAAGGAACACATTTATACTTAGAAAGAACTTAAGTAAACTTTCTGTGATTGGTGAGTATCTGGGTAAGTATTTTCCCAAGGAAGTGCTTATTCTTCCCTAAGGAAGAATTTGGCTTTATTAAGTTTTATTAAAGTTTTATTAAGTTTTGTGCAATTTTGGTTTCCAACTGTATTTTCAGGAAGGGAAACAACATCCTAGAGTATGTAGGTCAAGATACACACAAAGCTTGATTTTGCTTAAACTTACAGCTTCAAATGATCTCCATTGATGATGCCAGATTTAACCCATTTTGTTCCATCATGACAGATGTGGAACACCTATAGAAACTTTAATAGAGTATATAATATGATTTGATATAGAATACAATTGAATTATAATTATAAAAAGAATGTAATTATATTATATAATATTAATATATAAGACCTAGATTATTATTTCTAACCTATTTTAATGCATTTGTGTCAATTTCATTGAAATATTCACAGAATTGAGAACTTGGAACTTAATGAGTTGATCAATAGCCCAGATCCTTCTCTTGATAGCATGTTTTCTACTGCCCACTGGATAAGTCTACTTGCACAGCCCACAGAACCTTATATGATTCACACTAACTTCAGCTACCACAACTTCTTCATCTCTGCCTCTAATTCAAATCACTACCAACTTTTCTTCTTTCTCTAGCTTCAATATCAGTCCAGAAGAACATTTTCTATCTAGTCAAACTTCTCTTACACACACACACACACACACACACACACACACTTTCCAATAGTTGCTTGACTTCCCAAAACTCTCAAATATATTGCTCTTCTCCATTCCCCCATCCACAGCTGAAATTAAGTGTCATATTATTTCCTTTACTTTCATTTACTAAGTTGTTTTCCTCAGTTCATCAGTCAGTCCATTAGGATTCAACCATAGAAGCAGAATCAGTAGGAGATTATAGAAATATGTCCTGGGGGCTGGGGACATAGCTCAGTGGTAGAGTGCCAGCCTAGAAATATACCCTTGTTTATTTATTTATTCAAGAAATAGGATTATACAAAAGTGGGTGCTGCCTAAACACATCTGAAATTTGTCAGACTGACAGTCAAAATAGGAAAATTATAGACAGGTTGAAATTCTTAGTTACAGGCTGAACTTACTATATAAAACCAGTGGGAAACAGAAAGTTATGAATAAGGATGGAACTCCATGGGCAAAAGCCAAAGATGCTATTGATAGGAAGAATCTCTTCTCAGGGAATTATCAAGCCTTATTTTTTTAAAATTCCACTTCTTACTTTGAAACAATTATGGCTTTGCATGCAAGGGAATAACACAGATAGATGGCATGTACCATTTGCCCAGTTATTCTGAATAGCAACATCTTGCAAACCTATAGAACAATAACACAATCAGGGTATTGGTATTCAGTGAAGTGCAAATATTTTAGTCACCACAAGGATTCCTTGTGTTTTTCTTTTCTAGACTCAATCATCTTCCTTTCATCCAACTTCCCTCCTTAATGCCTGACAATCACTACTCTGTTTTTTTTTCTATAACTTTATCATATCAGAAATGTTATATGAATGGAATCATACTGTAAGCAGCATTTTGGAATTGGCTTTTCTCTGAGCATTGTTTTCTGGATATCCATCCAGGCTATTGCATGTTGATTACTATTTATTGCTTATTAGTGCTATGGTATGGATATACCACAGTTGTTTTAACCATTCACCCATTGAAGGACATCTGAGTTATATTCAAGTTTTAGCTAGTATATATAAAGCTCCTGTAAACAATTATGCACATGCTTTTGTAAGGATATATGTTACCATGTAAATACCCAGGTGTATAATTACTAGGTAGTATGGTAGCTGTATATTAGTTTTAAAATGATCTATTAAACTTTTTTCCAGGGTGTATCTGAGTGAACCAGTTTCTCTGCATCTTTACCAGCATTTGTTGTCACTATTTGTTATTTTAGTCATTCTGATAGGTGTATAGTGATATATCTCATTGTGATTTTAATGTGCATTTCTTTGATGACTAATGATTTTGAATATGTTTTTATGTGTTCATTTGCCATCTATATGTCTTCCTCAGTGAAATGCCTGCTCACATCTTTTGGCCCATTTTCTAGTTTGTGTTTATATTTTTGAGTTTTGAGTTTTTAAATATATTCTAGATATTTGTCCTTTTCACGATAAGTGGTTCACAAATCTTTTTTTAGAGTAGAATATTTTAAAAAATTGTGAAACACAATATTCAAAAAAGTATATGAAATATAATGTACAATTTAAAAATAATAAAATCTTTATGGAGAATCACTAACTCAGCACCCATTTAAGAAATAGAACATTACAGGTCTCTAAGAAGCTACCTGAATGTTCCTCAGTGTTGCATTCTTACCCTTTCCACACCAGAGGGAGTCTCTATGTTGATGTGCAATAGCCCTTGATTTTATCTATAGTGCAGGCACCTAAGTATAGATCTCTAAAATGTTTAATTTGCCTGGTTTAGAATCATACTTTGTTTTCTTTGTGACTTGTCTCTTTAGCTCAAAGATCTGGTTTTTAAATTTTTTTAAATTTATTTATTTTAATTAGGTATATATAACAGCAGAATGCATTTTGATTTGACCCAGCTATTCCACTTCTCGATCTATACCCAAAGGACTTAAACACAGCATACTACAGGGACACAGCCACATAAATGTTCATAGCAGCTCAATTCACAATAGCTAAACTGTGGAATCAACCTAGATGCCCTTCAATAGATGAATGGATAAAGAAACTGTGGTATATATATGCAATGAAATATTACTCAGCAATAAAAGAGAATAAAATTATGGCATTTGTATATAAATGGATGGAACTGGAGAATATAATACTAAGTGAGATAAGCCAATCCCAAAAAACCAAAGGCTGAATGTTCTCTCTGATAAGTGGATGTGGATCCATAATGGGGGGGGGG